>NC_047529.1:112401370-112701370 GCF_012275295.1 Melopsittacus undulatus | reverse complement strand
CTTTGCCTTTTCACCTTGCAGATGGAAGCCCATGATTCTGAAACAACTGATCTATTTTTATAATACTAATTAAGTTCCAAGATTTTTTTCTAAAACATAATTATTCCTTACAGGTTTTTTGTAGACATACATTGCACAAAAGATAGGCGTTTTCTCACTATCAACAGCAACAGCAAGACAACCTCAGAAGTTTGGCTGGTTGACTGTAGACATCCTTTTAAGTCACCTGCTCTTGTACAAGTACGAACAAAAGGAGTCATTTACCACATTGAACACAGAAATGACGAATTATATATTCTTACTACATATGGAGAACCTGCAGAATATAAGGTAGTTTTAACTGATAGTAAGATTCATTCAGGTGACTGTTGCAGATCATATAGAAGTAGTAAAGCTGGCTTTTAATTCTGTACTTCATAGCTTATCGAAATAATTTAAGAGAATTACACTGAAAGACTGATAGAAGTACATGGAGTCTTACCTGCTGCATGCCAGTTTGATTGTAACTCCTTTGGCAACATCAGGATTAACAGTCATTTTAAGTTGGCTATATAACCAAACCACCTACAGTTCTGGCCATGCTGAAAGCACTTACTGCATTAAAATTTCCTACAGATTAATCTATGAGAACTGAACTTTTCCGAATGTTACTGAATTGTTCTTCCATTTTGCCCAAGTAAAGGGAGTTTCAAAGCCTCCAGTTTTAGTCAGGGAAAACCCCCCAATACAAACTAGAACATTTTTGCAATAAAGATGTTGCATGAGTTCACTTTGATGTCTGTACATCTCATTCATAACTCTTAACTACATCTTGGTTTTATAGCTGATGAAGGCACCGGTAGCTGCCAGTGGCAAGGAGAACTGGCAGTTAGTTTATGCACTGGAAAAGAAAACCAAGCTAGTAGATATGGAGATGTTCAGTGAGCACTGTGTTATGTTCCTGAAGAATGCTGGTCATCTTTACTTAAATGTGATTTCTTTTGTTTCACATTCAGTTCAGTCAATAAAGGTATGTTTTAACACTATTTTTTTTTAAATGTAACATTATGATGAAAGCAAAGATAAATTCCAAGACTAGAAATTGGAAACTGTAATACTGCCAAGTATTATGCCTACTGTATATTACCTGTGGCTGTTTTTCATGTGGTGGCTTACTGCAGCCCTTAGAAAGTTAGAGAGCAGCTATTACAGTCAAGCTCTTTACAATACATCTGATTTCTAATGTAAAATAGAACTTGATTCCCTAAACACTGCACTTAGTTTTACTGGGCCTATTTTTGGTTACATTCATCAACATAAGCAAGGAAATAAGCCTGGCCCCCCCACAGAAAAAACATCAGAACCTTCCGAAGACAAGTATGGACACTGTCCTATAATGAGTGGGAAGAGCTGATGATTCAGTAGAATTTGTGCAAAGTATTTCTTCCCTTCTCTAGCTGTTGCTAAATACTTGTGGCTTAAAACCAAAATGACTCAATTCAGACCCATGATTTCTGGAGACCATTCAGGCAAAATACTTGATTGATTTGTTTGCCTGAAAAATACAATCTGAACTACTCCCAAGTTTATTGCGACAAGCTACCAATGCTGCATTCTATAGAACTGTTACAGAAAAAGGTTTTCAACAAAGTGCACTGTATGCTCTCTAAAACCTTCATTTTTGAATATGGTCATAGTTTATTTATTCAGAAAGGGTCTGCAGTTACTCTGTAGAACTTGGACTTCTGCTGCCATTTCAGATGTCACTAGCAACCCAACCCAAGTAAGTAGTTGTCTGGCAGAGGGTTTGACTATGTCCCTGCTGCTCTCAAAGAATGAATCTTGATTTCTTTTATTCTTAGCAGAGTTAAAAATCTCAAATATAATAACAGTAAGTGTCTGAAGGTGAACGTGCCAGAAAAAGGTTTTGTTCTTCAACAATGGCTGGCACTAGGAGCAAAGTTAAGAGGCAGGGGTTTTCAGTGGCTTAACATTACTGAGCTAACTCACAGCAAAGGCGTAACAACTGACATGGACTTGGCTGTGTAACATGTTGAACTAGAACTGAAAGATCAGGGGAAATAGGATCTAAAGAATAAAAACCATGCAGAATAAATTCAAAGAATGTTGTAATAAAAAAAATCTGCACTAATGCCCATTTAAAACTGAACTTGGATTTATTTTTCTTTTTTTTATGTCATTGTACAGCTTTATCCCATGGCCTTAGGGAAAAAGTTTGCCAAAGTCCTTCAGTTTTTGACTTTCATTACTGAGCTTAAAAAAATACTCATTGTGCTACAGAGAAGCAGAAGATATTCAGAATCTTTTTCTCTGAAGGACACACTAGGCAAAATTTACAGAAGCAGTGTAAGGGTCGGTCTCACTTGAAATGCCATGTTTTCTCAGCTGCCTACGTGGGCCTGTGAATTTGAATTGGAATCTCAACCTGAACATACCACCAGCACTTGCTATTTTCAGCTCACCTCCCCGGTACACCCCCCTAAGCGCTTTGCATATTCATTTAAAGAAAATAATCTCATTGAACAAGCTGTGCAAGAGGTACCAATTATTACGAATTGTCACACTACACGTTTACTAGCTAAAAGCAAGGTAAGAATTTTTCAGTCCTTTTCTCATTCCTTTTATTCTTCCCTACCTCCCCACCCATTTAAAGAAAATGCATTTGGCAGGGAATAGAGATTAAAAAATGTAAAGAGCAGTTGGTGCTATAGTTACTAAACAGTGGGTGTTTTCTCCAGTGCTACAGGGAAGAACAAGAAAGAGTCGTGATATTTCTTTTTCATTAACCTGGGTATGCTAAAGGAGATAATGGTACATGATGAGTCAATAAACTTAGTATGGTATAACTTAGAATTGCTGGTTGATATGTGGTGTCATACTCTCCATGATAAATGAAAAGGGTGCCAGCTGTTGAACACCCCACAACCAGCTGCACAGCATAGATCAGGAAAGGAAAGTTTTAACAGCCTGAATTTAAAAATTTGGAGATGTTAATAAAGAGTTTGTGCTGCAGTAAGTGGTAAACTATTTTGTTAATAATAGCTATTCTTGATGTTAACAGGGGATGGAAGACTTGGGGACTTTGGTAGTTTAAAAACTCCTCAGGTGTTGCACTTAAATGAATTTTATACTCTGCATCCGTAAGCCTACACAGCAGAGGTTCAGTCTCTTGCTTTATTTTTCAAGAGTGCTTTGTACGTTATAAGTGAAAAAAATTACTGTAATCAGAAAAACACATTTTAAAATAAATAATTGAAGTTTTCATTGCTATGTGTCATTGAGATTTCTGCAATGTCCTTTATTGTAAAATACTCCTTCTTTTCCAGGATGAAACTTTGGTGCCAATTACAGTTTTTCATAATATGAATTCTAAAGAGCTACACAGGAAACCACTTCTAGTTCATGTATATGGAGCTTATGGCATAGATTTGAACATGAGCTTTAAAGAAGACAAGCTGATGTTAATTGAGGAGGGCTGGATATTAGCATATTGCCATGTTAGGTAAGTTAAATATAAAATAGAATTAAGATTTGAATCTGTGGGATATACAGGTATTTCTTCATATGCAACTGAAGAGGTACAGTAATACATTTTTTCATGTAGCTATACCCAGTTGTTCATGCTTTTCACTTCCATCTCATTTTAGAATTTTTTAAATAGTTTTAACAAAAAAAGTAAATTTGCCTCAGGAAAAAAATTGTACTTTCAAGACCACACACTGCAGGTAGGTTTCTTAAATCAACAGGATTGCTGTGGGTAACTTTTAATCTTTTGACATCTCATTACTTCTTGTCGCACCTTTGCTCAAGAAAATTTTGGTAATGTTCAAATTGCAGTGACATGCTACTCCCTCCCTTTCCAAGAGTATTGGGTACTAATGTTCAGACTGTGTCTTCTGAAAGCCATTTGCCTACTACAGCAACTACTAAAGCATTTAACTGGCGTCTACTTCTTTTATTGGCTAAATTCTCTGTCTCCAGCTTAGGTACAAACCTACTAGTTTTATATAACCACTGTAATACATACTTCACCTTTTCACTGAGATAATAATTCAGTAGCTAAAGAAGAGAGAAAAAAAATTGCTTTATAGAGGGGAAGGAAAACCAGTTCCAAAACAGATTCAGTATACAAATATATTCAATCTGCTAAAGTCAGTGGCAAGCATTGTGCTGTTCTTCCTCCCATCCTTCTAAGTATCCTAAGATGTCAGTCAGTCCTAGATGAAGATGGATTCTTCATCCAAAGATGAAGAGATTTGACAGACTACTCAGTTAATTTTAAACTTGAAATACAAATAAGGAAACTTCAGGTGGCTTAGAACTAAAATTGTGGTTGTGTAGAAAGAAATAGAAATAAATTTTAAAATCCTGTATTACAAAATAGAACATTTCAAGTAGTATTTAATATTCACAAACTAGAAAAAAACCCCAGTTTCTAACACTCTCAGAATTTAAGCTGTGCAGAAGACAAATCCTGAGGGGCCTCAGTGTGGAGCTGAGAAATACAATTTGACTGGTTTTAATAAATGCTGGTGTTAGTGATATGAGTATTCAAAATATTTCAGATACTTTAATAGCTTCCTGTATAAAAATAATAATGTCTGATTTTGTATTGCCTACAGTGAGGGTGTCATTTCGTAAAGTGATGCTTTTCCTGTGAATTCCAGGACACAAGGGCAAGGAATACACCTGTGCAGTTAAGATTTCCACCAGTCATCATGCACATATTTTTTTTGCTTGAATGTTGTGTATTTTATCCATAAAGGATGGTAAAAACAAGCGTAGAGTTAACTGAGAAGGGAAACTATGGTTTCACAATTCTGAGGCTGCTGATGTCCTTTCATTAACTGAAACTTTGCTGTGTAATGTTTTCCAAAGAGACTTCAACTTGACTTGCTTTAAATTTCAGGGGTGGAGGAGAGCTAGGCCTTAGCTGGCACAAAGATGGGTGTCGGCATAATAAACTCAAAGGGCTCCATGACCTTAAGGCTTGCATCACACTGCTGCACGAGCTAGGATTTTCTCAGCCAAAATACACAGCACTAGCAGCTGCCAGTGCCGGAGGAGTTCTTGCAGGAGCCCTGTGCAACACTGCTCCAGAACTCGTCAGAGCCATGGTTTTACAGGTGAGGTGCTGCAGACCCTGCGTGGATTATGATGTTAAACTGTATCTTTGGTTCATTCTGCCAGTGTCAGAATTGGAAACAGTCCAATTCAAAGGTCCCTTTCCTCATTTGAGAAACCCTTGAACTAGGTCTGTGAGGTCCTCTGTCCTATTTGCTAATTTTTCTTTTTTAATAACTTCTAAGGCTCCTTTCGTGGATGTTCTAAATACAATGATGAAAACTCATCTCCCACTGACAATTGAAGAACAGGAGGAATGGGGAAATCCATTAGCAGATGAAAAATGTATGAAGTATATCAAAAGCTATTGTCCATATCAGAATATTAAGCCACAGGTAAAACTATATTCTCTATGTACTGTAATAAAGTATAACAGTTTATGATAGAACAAAAAGTGGAAACTGGAATTTTTAAAAAAGGTCTATTTTACCTTTTGAGTGCTTTAAACCCCAGTGACTTTAGAATTGTCTTTGCTGCTGCTTTGTGTGAAAATGAATCATTAATACAAATATGAACTACTTCAGTAATGATCTTGGCAATATTTGGAGTCATAAATGACCCCTAAAATCAATCAAATGCCATCTCCTAAATAATCCATAGAATTCAAAACTAGCTGTTACAGGACTGCCAGGAAGTAATAGATTATTCTGTCATATAACAACCTTAATATGTAGAATAGTTTCTACTTTTGTGGTATTATAGTAAAATAAACAGAAAAAACTGTTACTTTATGAGAAAAATCAGTTGTCAAGTATTGAACTGGTTTTGGTTTTTAATCTCAGTGTTACCCTTCAGTTTTTATCACGGCATATGAAAATGATCAACGGGTACCACTAACAGGAGTTTTACGATACGTTCAGAAACTTAGAAAGGCTGCACTAGATCATACCAGCAGAACAAGTGAGAAAGGTAAGAAAAAGAATATCACGGATAGAGTTAACTAAACCAGAGTATCAGTAAGTCATGTAATTAAACACTATAGTGATTGACTCTTCCTTAAAAGCATTCATTTGTACAGTACAATCCAGTATCTAAAGCTCTGAAGTTATTTCCATTACCTGCAGAGATGAGATAATGCAGTTACACTGACAGATAAACCTCAGCTTCTGAGATGCACTCTCCAGAGCCGTAAGAGGGTTCGGATATCTCTGTATTGTAGACCTGCCTGAAATAGTTAAATCCACGTGTTAAATATGAAACATGACAAACCACAACAGGCTGAGGAAACCCTCTTGAGATGAAAAAGACTTGGAGAATATGAGTGGGGCTTACACTTTCCTAGGCCTCAACATTTTGGTGACCATTGGGCAGTGCTAGATGAACCCATACTGTCTAGTCCAGCTACTGATACAGTCAGCCTGCAGTTCTCAACAACACATGGATAAAAATCTTATTTTTCCTGCTGTACAAAAACTACTTTTCCCAGTTTGCTCCAACTGCAGGTGTTAGTCCAAGTTAGAATAACAGTCATGCCAAAGCATGGACACTTTTATACCTGAAACTTAACACTAGCTTTGGGACTGTTTCCAGCAAAAGGTAACGTTCAAGCTTTACTTTTTTCTAGTACCACCCAATCTGGAGAGAGGCTTTTACCACCAGTACCAAAAGAGATCTTGAATTAGCTTTTCTACATTTCATTATGCTCCTCTGCTAGCAGCACAACTGCAGTGATTGAGAAGGGATAGGAGATCTATAATTGCTGCTTCTTTCTTTGCTCAGAAATGAAAAAGCATGTCTTTCCAAAAAAACTCAGAACAAAGATGCTAAACATACGAGCATTTTTCAAGTATATAGTTAATAAAAATACAAATAATCCATCCAGCAAGCCCCTATATGATTCTCTTCTTAAGGAATAACAGAAATTCTGTCAGGACAGAAGACAGAATTACCTATCCCTGAACAACTCACATCCCCACTTACCCTTTTCCTTGTTCATTCAATGTCAAGTGATCGCTAGCTTCATTGTTCCAGGAAATTGGATCCCTAATATCATCTTAGACATCCGGGCAAGCGGCAGTCATTGCGATTCATCTTGGGAGGATTCACTGAACGAGGTATGCTCCCTTTGCTGCACAAAGCCATAATGTGGTGGAGGGAGGTGTCCCCTTGATGGGTACTTCAGACTCAGTAGTTCATGGAATGTGTGCTTGAATGTGTCTTTGAAGTATCGAAAGCAAAAGAAAACAGATCTGCTGGAATTAAAGTTGCTCTTGTAACCTTTTATAAATATTGCAAGAGCAACTTCTGGTTTTAGATATGTATAAAATTCAGTAGTTTTTTATATATATATACATACCTAGATAATTTTATCTATTTACGAATATAACATTTTTATAGATACAAAAAAGCCAGTGATAGAGCCAGATTATTTAACCTCAGCATGCCTCAAGACCCAAAATAGTGTTAAATACCCATTGTAATGTGCTGAGAGGTTTGAATTAAAGTGTCTAAGCTGTGCAAAACATCGTTCCAGCAGGAAGAGTCTTGAACTGTAAAGCAGTAAGTGCCTAAAATTGTCATACTGGCTCTTCCATTTTCCTCACAAGTAAAACATATGTGATGGGTTTGATCTTTACATAAGCTGTACTATCAAAAGAACACTACTACAATCAGGTTTCAAGATTCTGCACTTTGTACAAGTGTACATGTTAACAGCAAAACACAGTAAAGACCTGACATTACCAATGTTACCAATGTCAGACTATCACAGTTGGATACAAATTTTATTACTGTTAATTTTAATAAATCCTAGCAAATGTTATTTGGTGGTTGAGGCAATTATTCCCAAAGTTAACTCTTTCAGGAAAAGCCTCATTCTGTCCTAGGTTAAGGTATTGCTTAGTATTAGTATGGGAAAAGAATAAGATTAGAATAACTATACAAGAACCTGAAGGTTTGTAGAGCAAAGAATTGTTCTATTTTGTAATGAACTATTTTCATTGTTTTAGGTTGCAAGACACCTTGCTTTTCTGAACAAAGAACTTGAAGTATGCCATCTCCAACATCATAGCAAACCCTGCAAATAAACACATTGACCACCTGAAGAACTTTGGGTCAGATTTTTATTTACATGAAAAGTGAACACCATCTCCAGAGGTAGCTCCTCTTGGATCCCTGTTTTGTGGCCATAAGTAGACAAATTCAAAGTTGGGTGTAGCACTGGCTTATAAACATAGAAACTAACAGCCACATTTCTCCCCTGCCAGATAGTACAGAAGTAGCCACCTGCATTAATCAATCTGTTCAGTACAGTTCTCAAAAAAGCGAGCAGTGTAGCACTGTTCCAGTGGAGCTGAAGCACAATAGTGTGTAAAACCCAACTTGTGAAGTACATGTACTTCATACTCACAGCCTGGACAGTTTAAGACCTCTCTTTCAAAACCACATTTTACACAAGGCAGTAAAACTCCCAGGAAGTATTTGATTTAGAAGTCTCACTGGTTAGAAGTCTTCTAAAACTAATTCCCATGTGTAGGTGATGATGACTATTGCCCTTCCTAGCTACACTGCAGCCATAGTGTACTCATCATACGGTGGGATCAGAAAAACTGCAAAAAAGAAATGGTTCCTTTTTTGAGTCAGCTTTTTAATCTTAGAGTTCCAAGATTCAAGAACAGGAATCTTAGAACTCTTTCATCTGAATAGATTCAAAATCTTTCAGTTACCTTAACTAGCATAGTAATCTTAAAAAGATGCCAAAGTCCCCTGAAGACAAGATAAATACCCCAGAAGGAGATGCCAAAGCTTCTCCAGAGGATAAACCACAAAGAACGACCCCACTGAAGCAGCCTGATTCATACTGAGCTGAGCTTCGAGCAAGGCACCAAACTGCTGCACATTATTTGTTAAGACACATGTTTGGGGCAGCTAATGGTAGCATTAGTGAAAAATACACTAGGCAGCCGTAAGGTCCTCAAACCAAAACAGAGTTTCCCAGATCACCCCTATGTCCAAACCAGATTGCACTAAGTGCTTATCCTTCCTTTGTGTCACTAGGTATAATATAGGTACATCCAGTGGAGATCAAAACCTGTGAATAAGTGTGACATTCAGTAGAGTTGTTTCAGTTGCTTACTCTGAGCTAACAAACCCACCTCACCTACCTAGTTGGGTAGAAAAAGGAACAGAGGAATGCAAATGCACTCTTAACTCAGCAGGGGATGTGGAGGGGAGGAGGGGGTGTGAGAAAATCAATTGGAAATGTAGTCCTGAGTGTAGAATTGGGCGTATTTGCTATATTTTATTGTTCTTACTAATTTTGAGGATTAAGCCATCACAACTTTCTGTATTAGACTTGCTTGCTTTTACCTCTTTTGACAAATACAGAGCCACCTTTAGGGTACGTTTTACAAATCTACAGCCATTTTTACAGTTACCTCATGAACTGCTACAGGCTTTAGATTCTACAGGAGCTCTTAATGACCAGCAATCATAAGGACAGCACCCAGGAAGCACCTGATCTCTTTCATCACAGAAGTACATGCACTTAAACAGGACAGTTTTCTAGGACAGGTTTACTTTTCTTCTCTACAGACCTTAAGGGGAAGTCTGTACCATACTTTTTCCTTCCCATCACCAGTACAGATGCAAGACAATTTGGTATCTGCTTTATTTTTCAGGACACTTGCTTTGTACACAGAGGAAGTTTTAAAAGACAAAGTGAAATTTTTTAACACTTCCCTGAAACCAATGCTTTCTAAATCAACATAGAAGCTTGGTTATTTTGCTCCTGCACTTAACAGGTTGCATAGAGTAAATTGAAGGCACTGGAATAACAAGCTTTTTCTGACACAAAACAATTTGGTTGAAAAGCTTTCATAGTATGAACAGGCTTTGCTGTTTTATATTCAAGGATGAGGCCTTCTCCCATTTCAGTTTTAATTTGTTCAGTATTGATAGCTTTACCAGCATCGCTAAAATTAGTACTTAGTCTTATAGTAGCTTTAGGAGGAAGATTAGGAACGACAGCTTTCAGGTCAATTGTTGATTCCTGCCCAAAATTGAGAACCATCAGAAAGACTCTGTCTAACCCATCCATTTCCCTCACATACACAAAAACATTGCTGTCATTCCAGATGTAGCACATCCAGCCCCGATGAATGGGGAGCTCATTGTCGCGAAGTGAAGTTAGCTCTCTGTACAAATTCAGGGTTGAGTTGGACCAGGTCATCTGCATCTGCAATAGCCAGCATTAACAGGGTCATGTCTTTGTACTGAATGTAGGAAATGCTACTTACCTTTCACACCCACCCAGCCTGCTGAGAACATTAGAATTCTGTTTTGACAATTATTTCTTATCGTATTTATCTGCAGAACCCACTGAAAAACTGCTTTTCCATATGCACTTCCTTGGCATTTATGGAGTGGTGAAGACAGAAATTATGAGGCATGACAGAATTTCCCCAGCATTAACAACTGTTTCTTCCTCCCATGGTGTCCTTCCAGTACTGTTTATACAGGAGAAAGCCACAGCCATTCAAAACTTGATACTGAGCTTTTTTCATTGCGCCTTATCTACTGAAGCCACAGGTTGGTTTTGTGGTTTAGATTTTTCCTGACTTAGATTTATTTTTTCTGTCTTCAAGTCTGGTCAACACTGGAGAGCAGCAAAATCTGTTCAATTCACTGTTCTGCTTATGTTAAGAGATGGTCTATGGTTCTTGTTACAAGGCCAGTGCTTTCCATGGTAATAGAAATTAAAAGAAACAAAACAAAACAAAAGCAACCAGATTCCAAATTGATACTAAAATGGTTAAAAGAGTATTAAAGAGCCAAATTGCCAGATCTACGTCATAATTGCAGTTGCTCTGCTTAAATTAATATAAATGACATAGGCTCCTTACTGCTGCAAGGATTTCCTTTTCTAGTAGAATTTGTGAGGATTCAGTGCTTTTTCTTCCTTTGAGTTTATCCTCAACTATCAATTCCCACTCGGTAAAAGGAGTGAGAGCAAAATAAATACGTTAAGATATTTTTAGAGCATCAGTTTGTCAGACAGGCAGATACCTACTTCAACATTGACACTTTGGTAGTCGGGGTTAACAGGTAACCAGCTACTGTTGCCCTCAGTAAAACCAGCATTAACTTTGCCATCCCACTGCATGGGGGATTTCTCTGGAAAGGTCACCTAGAAAATAAAGCGACAATCAGTATATTTACCCCTTAAGCAGCATGTTCTCACATCTTCCAAACGATCACCATCTCAGTATTGCTTCCTTTAGCTTAAGTTAAAATCTAATAAGGAGGATATAATCCTGCTCCAAAACTAAAGAGTGAATAAGAATCAAAACTGTTACTGAAATGGAGAATGGATGGTCTCATGGATACTGCAGTGATGGGTAAAATGTGGAATTCCCAAATGGCTCTACCAGGGTTGTCTCCCCTTGCAACAGATGGTTAGATAAAAAGTCTGCTAATGACAGCTAGGATGTTCTGATTAATATCTAGCCATAAAGTGAGGAAATACACGGTAACGAGTCCTAAGAAGAGATAATGTTATAATCACAATAAACTCAAATACTCTTCAGTGTCTGTCCTTTCGTAACCATCACACTTTTCACCTTAGGACTCTTCAGGCTTACATTTGCAAGGGGTACAGTTTGGACAGGATTGTTTGCATTAGAAAGATAAAATTATTTCCGAGTGCAAAAACTTTACTGAAAACCAGCTTTTAGCTGATTCAAAAGTGTCAATGTAAAAAGGCTGAAATTCTCTTTCAAAGAATTCAGAAAATTCCTGGAAAAGCTTTCTCGTTGTTATTGAGGAGCTGCCAAAAGATCTGACACTTAAATTTAATGATATAAGAGGGCATAAAATATGTTGCACATACTTTGAATGTTTGTTTTCCGTGGAAACTGTTTTTCATACAAAGGGCACTTTTCAATACAATCTGTCAGAACAGCAGCTCAACAAAAGAAATTGTCACTTTGCTTTGTGACATTATAAATAATGGGTTTCTCCTTTTAGCATGTTCTCAAAAGCAGGGAAAAGAATCCTAAGTTTTGAGCACTGGTAACACTCCCTTTCATCTTTATCTCTTTTAGTTTCTCCTGAAGGATTTTAAATGCTGTGGCTAGAAACTATACCCGGAGCAAATACTCTGTGTCTTTCCATGACACCCATTAATCAGGAAATCTTTCTCTCCAGGTTGAATGGCTCTGCATTGTTAGAAAGCAGAGAACCTCAGGGCAGCCACTAACAGAGTAAACCTTGAGGAGCTGATGGCATACCACGTTTCTGAAGAATATCGTTCTGTGAGCAGTAAGCAAGTGCAGGAGACAGTTTGGCCTAGATGCTTGTCAGAGGAAATGAGATTTCCTTTTAAATCAGAGAAACATCTCACATCTGAATTGGACAAACCTGGTAGCAATCCTGCGCTTGTTCAGGTATCTCTTTCCTTTTGATGCAGAGCCCTCCAACACCACTGGTAATATCACTGGGCTGACTCCCTAACAGAGACTTTACAGTGAAGCCAGCATCTGCCACAGGACCGTGTTTTTGTGGTGCTCAAATACAGTCATGAGAGGCAGAGCTGACCTGTACCCTTTTGTGCATGACCTTTTCCAATCATGCCCATACATCTTGGATAATGAAACACTACAGAAGTTGGGTATGATCACAGAAGAGACAAGAAATTACAGGGGCTGAATGTGAAACTTTAAAGTTACACAGGCCAGCACAGTGTGAAATATCTTCATGTATTCACTTTTAGCAGCAATCAAGTGAGCCACACACCTGGCTCCCAGGCTGAGGTACCTAAATCCTTTGTAGAAGGGGATCTAAAAGTCAAATGAAAAAACCCTGCAGGACAAGCAAAAGCCACTTCTGCTTGCTACCAGCCAATGGACTGGTCTGTACTCCCACCCCTTTCTGGAGACACCTTCTTCAGAGCTTAGGCACACTATAGAGGACTGTGGCTTAGATGCCTTTGCAGTCAGCAGGAGATGGCAGCTGCAGCTCTGATTTCCTTTAAGTAGCAGTAACACAGCAATTAGGACACCTCCATGGGAGGAAGGAGAAAGTGACTTGGTTCCTCTCTCCTCAGATGACTGCAATGCACCTCCCCTAACCACTAGCCCAAGCCTGGCACTGGCACTTGCTGCTTTGGCAGAGGACAGAAACTGGGGACCATGACTGCAGTCTAGCAGTTCAGACACACATCAAGGCCTTGGTTCTGCTTTCTAGCCTGGCCATGTGCTGTCCAATGGTTTTGCTATGGGGAACACAGAAAACCATCTAAACAGTGGTAAAGACTGGTTTGGTTAACACAAGTTCTGTTTTTGAGAGTTCTGTTACTTGGAACTAACCAACAACAGGATCAGAGTTTTTATGCTCTTCACTTACACTTTCTGATGCGATGTTCTCCATGCCGATTTCTTCACCGTAGTAAGTTACTGGAGTACCAGGGAGGGTTAAAATCAGCATGTTCATAACATTGACATACTCTTTCCCAATCCGAGATGAAAGCCGAGCAGCGTTAGGGCTTCCAACCTGAAGAAAACATCATTTGTTCAACACAAATGTCCATGCAGATGTGAAATGGGTTAATGAATTTTAACAAGGTGATAAGAGTTTTTCTCTTTAATCTTTTCTTTCCCCTCCGGGTCTGTGAGGGCAACTATCTTTTATCTTGGTGCCATTACAAGCTTCTGGTCGAAGTAGTTTAGCACACAGAAGCCTTGCCAGCAGCACGAGGCAGGAGTGAGGAGAGATGACAAATAACTCTCCACTATTACAATTCCCCCCAGTTCCTGCCATTTTCTCTGCTGTGTGAAAGTGGAGCTTGTTCTGAAAAGATCTCTTGAACAGCCCAGATGTGCTTCCCAGAGAGGTTTCAGGTTAACTGCCCTCAGCTGCCAGCTGTGTTCTTTCCTGGCCCCAGGAGGTTTACAAAGTTCATTGCACTAAGTCAGCTTATGGCCAAAGATAATTGCATTGATCCCATCCTTGCTGGTGGTTTAAGCCAATGCCCCATTTTATACTGAGGGAGAGGCACGATCATAAATTCCCTTCTGTCACCCTTGCACGGGGAGTGTAACTTAACCAAAGGGCAAGGCAGCCGGCTGGCACCAACAACTGTGGCTACAGCCGCAGAGACTTTCACATGGGTATCTACTGTAGCCCAGCCATGGGCTTAGCCTGCTGCTGATCCCACTGAAATCAAGTGGGGAGGGGAAGTTTCTATCACCACAAGGGGAACCCATAGGTGAACTATAGGAACAAGCTCTTCCTATAAGAACTGGTCTAGAACCCTTACCGCCCAGTTTGGCCATTTTCCTGAAGGCATGTTTCTCATCCACAGATTGACAGCTTCAAAAATACTGTTGCCTGATAGATTTTTCATGTTAATTAGGTTGAAATTGAAAGGAAAATCTGCTTCTTGGACAAAAGTTGTGCCATAATACATCATTGTTGCTTCCATGTCTTCCTTGTCATCACCATCAGAACCCATAAATCTACAAGAGTATACAAATACCATTTTTGGCTCATTCTTGGTTTGCACAGAGCAGAAGGAAGCTAGGAATGCTGTTGGACATACATATAAAATAACACTGCATTAAGAATCACATTCCCCATCAAACAAAGGTTAATACAGAGAAAAGTATTTTGTAAAGCAGACAAGGAGAGTATCTGATCGAAGACTTATCTTTCTGAATTCACATCCACACACTCCATTCCAGCAATTCCCAAGCTTTCCTTTGGAGAAAAGGTCCTGGGGGTCTCCAAAGTTGAACATGAGCCAGTGATGTGCCCTTGTGGCAAAGTTGGCTAATGGTGTCCTGGGCTCCATTAGGAAGAGTGTTGTCAGCAGGTTAAGGGAGGGGAAGTGATAGTACAGCCTGTGCACCACTAGTTGTGTTTGAGGAAAAAAACTTTTTATGGCATATTATGGTATTAAAAAACAAAGAACAGATGAAACAAAAAACCAACAACACCATTTTTTTTATTTGTAGCAAGAAGCTGATAAATATTAGAGAAAAATTCACTGGCTGCAATAATGATTACCTGTATCGACCAGGTTCACTGCTGAACTGATTCATAGTCTGACGGAAGCTACGGATGATATCGTGCATGCCAACTTGTGTGGTTGTGTAGTCATGGTAGAGTTGGGAATAGGCAGTGATATTCTCCTTAAGGAAGGATACAATATTTCCCATTAGATCACCAGTATTTTAGGTTTCAGAATGCTTCAAATTCTTTCCATCTCTTCCTGAGACAATGCACCAGTCCAGATACGTTTTAACTGAAGTGAGTTTAGCATACCGATGCTAACAGTGCAGAGCTGAACTGCACTTGGACCTCTAAAGATATAGCAGAAGGCTGATTATTTTGGATTCCATCCTTCAAGAGGGAGGGCCCACTAACTGCAGCACTAACCAACTGAGCCCATCTGCAGCAGGCTCCCTAGACGCAACCATCAACTATTTAAACCACAAAACTGGTCTTTTTAGAACATAAATTGCAAAGCAGATTATTTGAAACAGAAAAACGAAGGCAACAGTGTCGAAAGAGGAATACAAAGCGTGTATGGACAATTCCCCTCCCGCCCATGGAGCTCCTGCTTGCAGGTATCTCACTGACCTACACCTCAGCTCAGGGACTTCTTTTTGTACATGCTCCTTCTGCAGAGCAAAGAGCCACTCACCTTCCAAGGTACACGACTTATCAGTCTTCTTAAGGCCACAGTGAAGAACAAAGAGTAAAAACATACATGCTCTCATCCCAGTAGCAAATAAAGGACAAAAGCAAAGACACAACATATACATTACTGGATTCTGGGACTTGTTCACTAGAGGCTCATCTCGGAGATGCTTTGCTTCTAGAAGATACTTCACAGCGCTGAAACTAAATCCATCAACCCCTTTGCCAAGCCAAAATTTGATGATGTCCTAGACAAAGGGAAAAGTTGAGAAGTCCAAGTGAGCCCACCCCATTCAAAACAGTATATACTCGAAAAGGAAACTAAACTGTTAGGTGGTATGAATATGCAACAATTTATTTTGTAATTTGTACTTCAGATTTTACTAGAAGTCAAACTGAAGTCTAAATAAAGCATCTCTTGTTACTTCATCCCATATAAAGGAAAAAAGACTGTCCTGTAACTCCTTCCATGGAGACCAAAGCCAGGCCATGCCTCACTAAAAGCCATTTCTGATTGCATCCATGAAAACAATTGGGCTCAGGCTAAGTGCTGCTGTTGCTGAACACCCATCATGGCTGCACACGGGTAGAAAGCTTTGATTCAAATATGCAAGAATATGCTGTTCTGCACAGACCTTATGCCATTAATATTCTTTTTGTACAATAGAGATCTTAAAACATTTGATGTAAAATTTTTATGTTATTTACAGGCTTATTTGTTGATTTGTCGGCACATGGAAAATTCTTTTATCCAAGTTAACTACTTTCAATTCCTAATTTCACTATTAGTAAAATGTCCTACTTCACTGGCTATTATGTTACTATAGTTTTAATTGCTCTAATTTTAAACAAACTACTCTAAAGCTCAGTCCCTCCTGAGCTGTGTGACGTACACTTGCCTCAGTGGGCTGGAGCAGAACCAGTCCACCCTCCAGCTTCACAGATGTTGGTTTGACAAATAAAGACCCCACCTTACAGAGCTGTACTTTCTCATAGAGCCATGCTAAAAGCAGCAGCTCTCGTGTTGTCTGTCCAATACTGGATCCACCAAAACTTAATTCCTGCTTACACAAGTGCTCATCACAGAGGCAGCAACAGGTATCAGCAGTGCAAGTATAGAGTACTGACATTGTACCCATTTAAGTAAGAAAGCTACAACCTGCTGGCTGCTGAGTTTCATTGCCATGTGGCCAAACCAACGACTTGAGACTCTGGAAATGTCCATTTGCTTCCTGCTCCATCCACCTACCCTTCTGAAACAGGGCTTTGAATTAAGGTACTAGGCAAGGATTATTCTTTAACCCGCTGGAGAAATTAATGATGCTCATAAGCATTTACCATAGGTTGGTGTTACTAAGCCAAACTTCATAGCTTTTAATTTCATCCTTTTCAATAGGAAATGCAGCATCCATTTGCTACTGGAGATTCAGTAATGTCTCCAGTACCATTAAAAAACAATTTAGCCAGGAGTATTGGAAAGTATGTGCAAAGCTAAGAAGAAAAGATGTAAGTGGCAAGATGTGGTGTTTAATATCAAGACAGACAAGTTACTTGTGCAGTTCTCCAAGGATCCCTCTCAAAAGCAGCCTCATTTCATGCCTTCACTAACAAGAATGTGTTTTGTTTCTTCATGTACATGCAGTGTCTGCCATGAGGAGGGAAGCCCCATAGAGACAGAGACCAACACAGACAAAGTGGGCAGCTGTGAAGGCTTCCACCAAAGAAATGCACCGAATTCTACAGTACAAAGTAGCAGACACTGAAGGACTAAATCAAAACACTTGAAGTAGCTGATGGGGTGCAACCTTTAGGGGGAAAAACGTATTAAAAAGATTAAAAGCAGCAACTCTCAGATTCTCCATGTTCAGGCCGTGTTTTAAGGAATTCTACATTGTCTGCTGGGAGATGTGATGCAGACATGAGGTTTCATCAGAGCACCACTGCCTTGCCTTGGTGAGGCACTCTTGCTGATTGCTGTCCATCTGTCTCCACTGTAAAGTCACCAGTGGTGTAGACAGATCGAAACTCACTATCTCCCCCTTATCCACAAGCCCAGGCATTCCTTGTGATTCAAATCAGCTTTGTCTCACTTTCCTGAAAATTCAAACATCTCTTTGTTAAAGCAAGGTGCCAGCCCCACATTTAACTGCCTAGTTCACAGCTCCCTTTATCAACAGAGACTTTTCTCCCCTTGAGTGACTTAGCTCTGTTTCAGCACAGGCTTCAGTGTGAGAGCCGCTCTACCCTCCATGTCAATCCTTCCACTAACAACATCCAAACCCACCTAAGTGCCTTCATCCTTGGCTATTGACAGAGACTAGAGCTGAAAGCAGTTAACTGCTTCCAGGAAGCACTCATGTTGGATTACCTGAGTAACAGCACCAGCTTCAAAGCAAGCAAGAGCAATCCTGGGACACAGAGAGAGAAGTACCTATACCACTGCAACGTTCTGCCCAGACATCTTTTCTGTTCAATTTGTTCAGTTCTGGCCATCCACAGTTGAGAAAAAACCTATGAGGAGTAAGTAGTGGCTAAACAAAGGGATGAAGAGCCTCTCACTCCAGGAAAGACTGGAAAATCCCTGGCCATTTAATCTGTCTTAACAAAAGCTTAAGGGGGATGTTGTCACAGATGGAAAATAAATAAGCATAAACAAGAGTGGAAACAGCTATTTGAGCTGAAGGACAGGTCTGATTTATAGAGAGGCAAGTATCAGCAGTTTGCAGGTAAGGTTAGGCTGAAAACAGGGGGCTCCTGAAGCATCAAAGCAGTTTTCAGATAGCCTTAAGTGGGAAGGGAAGGGGAAAGAGAGCTCCTTTTAAAGTGTGATCTCCTGTTCACTAAGATCTTGCCATGCACTTGTGAGAGTAGGGGACTTAAGAGAGCAAAACCTGCCATAGTTGTACCTTTGTAACCTCCAGAGGGCTGTAACAGCACCCGCTGCCAATGCTTCCACTCAAGGACAGTTCCAGTTGTGTGTTTGTTCGCTTTTAAAGTAAAAAGACTTGAAGCAAAGTAGCTCCGCACTGGAAGCATTACAGCACAAACCCTGAGTTTTGCTTATACACTTCATGTTTGCCTAGGCACCTTTTTGTTTCAATGGCTTACATACGCTGCAATCCTTGGATTTCTTCCAGCTGTGTTTGTGCTATGGAATTTACAGTCATCAGAGGAATGAAGTGCAGAAGGAGCTGCTTTGCTGTTGGCGCAGCGGCAGGGTTCATACTTACATGGATTTCTTGTTGGACAGCGAGGTTGTGGAAGTTTAAGTCCGGCTGTTCTTTCCCAAACTGGTGAAAATAACACTGCTTCCTCACATCGTCAAACTGCCAGCTGGAATCCCCATAGACACTCACCTGCTCAGGTAAGGGAGGAGGATAATCAGGAATCCCAGTTTAATGAACGTGCTCTTATGCATACACGTTAAGCTGCGGTGCACGACAAGCATGTAATAAAGCACCAAATGTCTCATCAGTGGACTAGATTTGGAGTAGAGTTTGGACTTCTGTTTTACATTTCCCTCTCCCACTCATTGCTCTCCCTTTAGCTGTGTTTTACCACACGTATTTGCTGCTCAAGGTTCTGTTTCATTCCTCTTTTTTCTCTAAGTAGGCTTTCACTGGGAATTATTCAGAATATAAGGGAAAACATGGGTGGGAACTTTGCTTTTGGAATTGTTTTTCCTAAATCTCACCAAAACCAGCTTTAATCAACTGAGCTTTCTGCAACCTGGTATTACCCCTTTGAAGTACCAACAAGAGCCAACATGGTAAGATGTTAACTTTGTCAAAATCTCTGTAATAGAAGATTCCAAAGGCTAGGATAGCTCTTAAGACTAAGTTTAAAGAGAATTTACACAAGCTGGCACAAAATATTCATTCCACCTCATTTTTAGAACACAAAAGCTCCTGATTGTGCACCCATCAGTTCAAACTTCAAGTAAATACATTTGAAACAGGAAACACACATTCTGGCCTGATCACCTTCCAAAAGAAGGAAAAAAGAGCCAAGAACACACTCATTTGTTTCTTTCCCCATCGTGATTGCAGAAGAACTGAGAGGAGGTTTCTAGAGAAGTCACAGAAGGGGACACGTGTGAATGACTTGTGCACAATCATCCTCTTTGTGTTTAAGGAGTGAAGGTTTAACACTGAGGTGAAGGAACACAAGTAATTCCTTAAAACCTGTTTGAAGGAGGAACCGCTCAACCTGAGATGGGTTAAATCTGCACTTGCTCATTTAGTAACATCAGTTTGCACCTCCTGCAGGTATTTACAACCCAGCACACACTGGGACAAACCTGTTACAGCTGGGTTTGCAATGTGGCTGCTTGCACCCAGCTTGGTGTTTGCCTCTGGTGCTTACCCAGTTGTTTGGAGGAGTGACAGACCCCGCAGCCTGGCCGCAGTCCTGCCAGATGTAGTAGTCCGTGTACTTGCCAGTGCGATTGCGGCTCAGCTGGAACCACTGGTGTTTGTTGCTGGTGTGGTTCGGTATTAAATCCATTATCACTTTTATCCCTTAAAAATCAAACCATAGACCAACCATTACATGGAGCCTTTCCAAAGTTCACCTTTTTTGTTTCAATGCAGTATCACAAGTGATTTGGCTTCTTATATCTCAGAGGCAAAATCACTCCAAAAGCTCCAAACTGCCAGTGCAGACTAACTAGAGCCTGCAGGCAGCTGCAACACATCTGGCTGGTACTGTTCCCCCAGCCCATTGTTGGGGAGGGAAAGAAGGGGGAAAAAAAGAATCAGATTTCTGCTGTTAAGAACCATTTCCATTAACTCTGGCTTCATGTCTGTTTCCCACACCTCCTAGATGGGAAAGACACCTCACCAGTCTAGCATCATTGAACACATGTTCTTCCTCACCCTGTCTTAGGACTAGACAGTTTTTGAATCCCCAGATGTTTTGGGGCCTGGCAAACCATTTTCCATTCCCCCCACAGCTGTAAGGGGAAACACCTTTGGGAGCAAGGCATAGATGCACCAACCAAGGATGCTGTCACAGAAAGGAAGTGTATGTTCCCTCCCAAGCCTGTAATTGTTTTCCTGTCTGCTTCAGAAAGCAGCCATCAGTCATAAAACTCAGTGAAAACCAAACACACCTCAGCCCAGGTGATGGATGTTCACACCATACCCACCAGGAAGCATAGACAGCACATCAGCTCCAACTCCCATGAGCATCCTCAGTGGGAGCATGCCTTGCACAGGACAGAGCAGCCTGACAGTGCTGTTGTAGCTGCCTGCACCTTCAGTCCTGCTCCCAGCACTACCCCTATGCCATGGGTGTGAAATGGCAATGGCAGGGCTCATGTTGCTGTGGAGCTGATGTAGATTTATCATCAGCATCTCCATCTGCCTCTGCTCAACACCACCATGGGGGAATCACTAGATGCATGAGCTGAAATCTCAGATCACAACCCAGTGCTGTGAGGTGTACCTGTATGGTCTGAATGAATGTCTTAATAGAGTTATTTTGCTCAGAGCTGCAGCTTACCTCTGTCATGGATGGCTGCAAGCAGGTTCTCAAAATCACTCATTGATCCAAACATGGGATCAACATCATAGAAGTCTTCGGCACCATACCCAAGGTCTTTTAATGGGGACTTATAGAAAGAGGTGATCCAGATAGTTTTTACATTCAAGTACGTAATATGATCCAGTTTTTCCTGGATACCTGTTCAAAAGAGCAGAGCATTGCCTGTTTAGAGAAGACAAAATATTCCTGTTGAAATCATTTTGCTGTGGGCCCTCAGTCAAAGAGGGTACACAGGTCCCTTGGATGCACAACCATCCTGTTTCCAGGGGCGCCAGGGCAATCATGGTGTTCCTTCAGGGATAGATGATCACAGAATGGAACCATTCAAAGCCACTTTTACAAAGGAGGTAAAGCAGGAATTAACATCAGATCAAACCAAATCTCTATTCTGTATCATAAAAACATTTACAATTTAATTTAATGAAGTTAATTCTCACTTCTGGAAAACTCCTGTATTTTGTTAAACTGCAGCAACAGCATTGCTTTCCCATTGCACAGCCATTATTCCTCCAACCACCCAAAGGGAAACACAACTTTAATGCAAAGATCCCAGGTTTTCCTTGCCTTAGGAAAGGTCTCTTACGGAGTTTTTCTGTTGTTTGCTGTAAGGGCATCTCACTGCAGCCTCCCCTAGCATTTCTAAACCCAAATCTTTCCTGTCTTCCTGGCACATAGCTATTGGCATGTAACTACAGAAACAGTTCCTTCTCTTCACTTGTCAGCAGAACATATTACAGCTGGGGCTTCCTGTTTGGACATGTTCCATTATAGTGTTGATCCTTCTCTTTCTCAGTCTCAGCTAAGCTAGGGGTAAGTGGCATTGCCTCCTGGTATGGGGCACACCTTCTCAAGGCATTAAGAGCTCAAAAGCACCCAGGCCATGAAGAAGAAGGTTTCTTTCTCTCCTTTTTGCCAGTTTTATTTTCCCCCTTCACTTTTCCTTAAGGAAATGCTGCCAACCCAACACTGCAAAGTGCTCAGCACCACCTGTGCTCCTGCCTGACCTCAGTTTCATGGGGATACTTCACTCTGATGGCTGTGGTGCTGCTTCTTGCCCTCATCTCCATCTCTAAACGTGCAAACTCCACCCTTAAACTAAGCAACTTGAGCAACCAACTGCTATATTTACTCAGGACAGTGTGAGTTGCCATTAATGTTTAGTCAGACAGCTTTTCTTCCCTTCTCCATTAGGGTGGATTTCTCTATTGGAGTGTATGGTGATTTTATAAATGTATCTATATGTATATATATATATATATATGTATATGGACACACATGCACAGATATATATATACATATTTATATATATACACAGACAACTGCTACATAGCTTTGCACATACCAAGAATGCGAATTCACCCACCTTTCAGATCCCCATTCCCATCCATGTCGCTGTCCTTGAAGGAACGAGGATAGATCTGGTAAATAGGACCAGCCTGCCACCAGTCAAGGCACTTTGGAGAGAGAGCAATAATGACAATCGTGGCACATACAAGCAGGACAGCAATGGCAATTATGAGCCAGAAGAGAATCTCCCTGGTGACTCTGTACTGGGGTTGACTGGAGAACTTGAGCAACACTTCCTTTGGCATCCCTGCATAGGGCTTCAGCACCGGCTCCTCTGTCGCTGCTGCATCCACATCAACAGCACATGCTTTTGTCACTTCTTCTTGGGTACTGGAGTTGGTCCCGTTGTCATCAACAGCCTCATTTTGAACGAACCCGTTGTTCTCCACACCCCCCTTCTCACTCAGCTCCATAGGTAAGCTCTTGGCTTCCTCCTCAACCATTTCACTTCACAGGTCTTGTCCTAGAGACTCCAGTCACAGCACAGAGGTGTTGCCAACACACCTTTGTTCGGTGAAATGAGAAGCAGCATAATTAGCCCCTGGGTTTATAATCAATCCTGACCAAGTGGACAAAGTTCAGGAAGAGGCAAGAAGGGCAAAGTGCTCCTGCTCTTCTGCATAACAGGCATCTACAGCGAGATAACAGCACACTGTAACAATGTGCAGGCTTCCAGGGAGGTAAGCCTATTGCTCTGCCAGCTGGGTTTACTGCTGCTCTCTCCAGCACACCGAACTTCCTTTTGCCAGCAAGAGGAAATGATGGGGTTCTTTAACCCGTAGATGCAGCTTTCTACACTGGTCAGGGTCTTCCCTGCCTAAAGCAGTCTGAGCATTTAATGTGTAATTTGAAATGCAGACAAGACAAGGAGGTGTTGACAACTTGTGGCCCAAAGCAAAGATACAAACTAAGGAAAGACAAAAGGGCAGTTGTGCTTTGTTTCTCACACCTTTGAAAAGCAAAGCCCACCAAACTAACCCAACCCAGCCCACCCCCAAGCCTTAAGCAGTAGTAAGGGTAAGGCACATTCCAATCCTGCCATTCACAGCATGTCACAGGCTGCTGCACCCAGAGCTATCAGGGTCAGGACAAGATAGCTCGGCACAGGCATGAGCAAGACTCAGGAGAGAAAAACCAACCCCACTGCCCAATATTACTGTTATTGTCAGTTATCTGATTAAAGGAAAGCAGCTTTCCCTTTCTCCTTTCCTCCCTTTCCACTACTCAGGCCAAGAAAATTCATTGCCCAAAGTCTACACAAGCATGCACAGATTTACACATCACTGTGCCCTCAGTCCCAGCTGCCCTGAAGCCAGTGAGCCTGCATCCACCAGCAGATCCCCTCCAGCCAGTGCCCCCTGCCCAGGCATGCCAAAGGAAGCACAACACAATACATGTTTATCAAAGAGCTGCCTTATCACATGTAAAAGCCATCATCTGCCTGCAACCTTAGGGTCAGGGTCCCATGGAAATTCACATGGGAAAATGCAGTGGAGAAAAGGTTGGGTTTGGCCTCAAAAAAGTATTTATGGTGTTTGCCTCAAACAGTGATGGAAGTTTACAAACTAATGACTGAATTCAGCATGGAACAGTTCAAACAAGTACAAAATGTGTTATTCCTTGACAAGCTGAGCTAAGACGAGGTCTTTTTCTCTGTCAGATTGGAGCTTTTTCTTCCCTTTCCTCACAGCAGTGCCTGGCAGAGACCTCACCCTGTGCAGAGCCAGGCTGTGCCCAGAGCATCTGAGGTCAGAAGCTTGTATTCGGAACAATGCCAACCACTCCTCCACCCTGTTTCACCTGTTATCTTCGTTAACTTCCAATTAAAATGGGATATGTGTAAATACAGAAGACTGCACCAGGTACACCTCGAGGCCTCAGTGCTCCCATCCTGCTGCTTCCCCCAGCCCCAAAGGCTTAAATGTGCCCACAGCTTCCTGCACTACCCAAAGGCTCCTCCAAGCACCCAAGCACAGCAGAACATCAGAGCAAAGGATGACCACAGCACTGCTGCCTGCCATGGGAAGCCTGGGAACTGACTCAGCACCCTCAGCTTAGGGAGCTGTGCGGTGCTGGGTTGTGCTTGTTTGGGGTGGTTTTAATTGTCCCATCCTTGTCCCCCGCTCCCTGTTCCCCCTCTAGACCATGAGCATGTTTGTAAATTGTGGGGCTGCCCTAATGCAGAACCAGAGCTGGGAATGCAGATCTGTAATGCATCTATGTAAATCTGTGTCCCATGCCTTTGTTTCTACATTTATGCACACAGAGCCCCCAGCAATGTGTCTGACCTCCAAAACCCTCACTCACCACAAGAACAAAGCCAAGTCTCTCAGATCCTGATACTGTGCAAAACCAACACCTGTAAGGTAAGGCTCAGCTCCTGCTGGGACATTTACAAAGAGAGGGGTAAAGTGTATGTAAAAAAAGAGTTGAAGACACATTCATTGAAAGAAGCCAACTAGGAGTAACCCTGACAAGCAGATCATACATTACTTACCCAAGCAGCTTCCTACCAGGCTAATGGGAACAACCTCCCTTCATTTGCAGTAAACACGAAGGATGTATTCATGCTGGAAGACAACTACACAACAAAACAGCAAAGTTAACAGTGACATCTCAACCACATATTGGTGCTGCTTTTCCCTTTCTCTGTTCCTAATGTCACCCCTGATGCATGAGCCCACAGAGGTCAGGCTGCTGGCTTGGGTGGTACCACATGATGACTGCACCATGCAGCACTTGTCATAAATCACTGTCAGCATCTTTTCTGAAGAGCACAGCTGGAATTCGAGGATCTTGTTGCTCACCATTGCCCTGGGTTCAGCAGTAGCAGTCATTTTTCTCCTTCTCAAGTAGCTGGTGCAGTGCTGTGGTTTTGACTTCAGCCTGGGAACAGCGCTGATAACACCAATGTTTTTAGTTGCTGCTCAGTACTCTTTACTCTGACCAAGGACTTTTCAGTCTCATGCCCTGCCAGGGAGGAGGGGCACAGGAAGCAGGATGAAGCAGAGACAGGATACCTGACCCAAACTAGTCATAGGGGTATTCCATACCACAGGAAGTATATGGCTCTGCAGCTAGAATTAAGACTGGGAGAGAACTTATTCTGCTAATGGCTTACCCCCAGTCACACATGAAATCTGCAGAGGACCAAGGACCTAACTCCCATGTCACCCAAGTACTATATGAGCACTACTGAACAAAACACTGTTGAAACTCTGGTTCCAAGTATTTCAGCCCCACTCTTTAAGCCAGTAACTTTATTGGTCACAGCTGCCTCCATGGACATGTACATTGATTTAAAGACAGAGAGAGGTTATCCTTCATGTGCTAACTTCTTCCGAGTGAAAAAGGCCAATATAGTATCTCAGTAGTTAAAGCCACCACTGCTCTCTGTGCAGACCATCTGGAACCCATGACTACCCCCTCATTCTAACACCTTGCAGGAGCACAAGGGCCAACGCTGGCTCTGCAAACCCCACTGTGCAGGAACCCTGTCTTCAAAGAAGCCCCTCTTGTCCTAATATAATCCCAAAGTAACACTTGAAGGCTTACTTATACCTAAAGTAGGATAGATTGTGCCTTAATTGCCAAGTGTGTGGCTGAAAGGAGGATTATGCTGCTGTGGCAGACAAACAAAACGTGCAGGAGCCATTGTGTGCTACCTCAGCCTTCTTCCAGTGGCTACATAGATACAGGGACACATTCTAGTTTAAGGTCAAAAGACAACATAAACCATCTTGGAAACTACCAAGTCTTGGTGAACACACCACTTTCAGAGTCCGACGGTGCTTACAGTCAGATTCCAACTGTATTTCAGATCAGCTCCACCTTGCTACATGTAAGAGTGGAAACACAAGCAGGTACCAGCAGAGCTACACTTAGGCCAGATGTGGACCTTGAATACCAAACCTTTTTCTATAAAACCTCTATTGAAAATACAGCAAAGGAGCTTAAAACAGGTCTGGATGATGAAGTACCACAGATCCTGGAGCACAAGCCCAGGACCCTGGTACCTCCTCAATAGGTTAAATCTGATACCTCCTCCTCAATGCATTCAGAAATAGAGCCACAGAGGTTTTATTTTGTATTACTGATCTACTTTTCCCCTCCCTCTCCTCATCTTGAGGAGCTGCTCACCTTGGAATTATTCGATAAAGGAAAACCATGAACTTTACCTTAGGAGAGGCAGATCACCAGCAAATTTCCACTGAGCTGTAACTTTTGCCTTTTAAAATGCATTCTACATAAGCAGGCATTATGCTTCTGGCTTGCTCTCAAGCAAGTCTGAAATGGTTCCCTCCTGGGCAATTCTGTAGTTTAGCAGGGGTAACCAGCCAATGCAACTGCATTAGCAGAACCCATTGAAAAGCATTAAGTAGTAAAGAAAACACTTCATATTCTGTGCCAGTTACTCTGTTTACCTCCGGGTTAGATAGGGAAACAAAACCAACCTGTATGTGGGCAGTAATAGCTGCTATCTCCACACAGATTGCCATGGTTATTTCTGTAAGATGGAGGGGTTAATTTCCACAAGTATTCCTTATATATAATTATTTAGATGCACTGGCTAAGTAGTCTGCTGTTTGATGCTATACAAATGCCAAGTAGCTCACCAGTTATTACTATACATATTACACCAAAAACCATACAGAGGGTGATTAAGCGCCCTAACATGCCAAGTGTAGGAAGATGCTTATTGTTAAGAAGTTCTCTTGCCTAATGCTTTTTCCTTAAGCGGTTTGTTACCACTGGAATGGGTCTGACATAATGCACTTTATAACCTCATGATTTACAGAACCAGCACCAGCTTCACACCCATACAAAGAGGCAAACACTGAGGTTGTCAGTTTTCCCCCAGTGGCTCCCACAAGGCTGATGGATAAGCTGACCTTTAAAGCTGTGTTTAATTCAGCACTAAGTCCTCCCCTGATGCAGAGGGCAGCTGTTGAGAGAGAGATGCTCTCGAGGAACAAGCTCTGGATACAGCATCCTTTCCCCTGGGTAGCCTTGAGTGTGTGTGGGGTTTCTGCCATCAGCCTGACGTCCTCAGGGGTGGCAAAATGCAATTGCGTGGGACGCTTGGATGCGGTTTGGTGGCGTTTTTTGCTGGTTTTTAAATGCTTTTAGTCCACTAATGGACTCCATGATTAAAGGTTAATGGTGCTATAAATGCTGCAATTAGTTACTGCTCAGCATAGTTACTGCTCAGCTCATGTGACGTTTTAGGGGTAGGGTTTGGGGGAAGGAGGCCCCTGGCCTCAGTGGGTGATCAGCATGGCTGCTTCTCCCACTGTTGTTAATGATGGCAGGGGGGTTGGAACTGGATGATCTTGAGGTCCTTTCCAATCCTAACTGTTCTATGAAAACGATTACCCTCTAATTCTTGTTGTTATCATGGCTGCAAGCACAGCAGCACGCTGAGCTGACACCTTCTGGATGCCCTCCCAGCACAGAGGGTCAAATACAATATGGTCACACACCCATAGAGAAACTAGAGTAAGCTTCAGATTTGTTGCCTCTCCGGAAGGAAACTTGCTCACATAACTGCATCTTTCTCCATTTAGATGGTTACCACTCCTCCCCTTACAGCATTTGTCCATCACTTTTCTGTCCTAGAGGATGATGACTTGCAAAGAATCTTCTTTTCCAGCATAATCCTTAACACCCTCCCAGTGAGAGCCCCAAACCTCAGTTTTACCCTTGATGAGCTGGAGATGTTCAGCATAGTATTAAACCCTGAAAAACTGGCTGAAGATGGCCTTAAAGTCAAGAGTGATGTGAAATGAGATCTGTAATACAGACAGCACAACCAGGCAAGCCCAACAGGAAGCCAAGCAGAACCTCAAAAGACAGCACTTCACTGCATCTCCACCACATCCATCCTCTGGGTTACCAAAAACACTGTACCCCATAGCAAGGGGTACATCTATCCTTGCTAGAACTTCTACCTGCCAACAATCTACATTCACTGGACAGTAACTAAGGAGCAAGCTTTGCTCTGTTGAGTGCTAAGAACTTCCTCATGTGGAAGGAGCTGCCAGGCAAGGCTGTTCTGCCTCTGCAGGCCAGACACTGTGTGACCTGTGCTGCTCTTCACAGTGCCTGTTTCCCCACCTGCAGGAATTACACATGTAGTACTACACAGTTACATACAGCATTCCACTCAGCATCACCAGAGCTTAGAATAATGAGTTTACTCCTTTCCTGTCTCTATCAGTGCATCTGATAGGTCTTCCTGCAACTAACTTGCTTTTTCACATATATCATTTATATCATGTATCATATTCACATATTCACATACAGGCATTTACTGATCAAACCCACTCAGGTTGTACCCCCCTGAAATAATATCCTGTTGAAAGAGCTCAGTTCAGATCAGAAATCTCCAGTCTTTGTGCAGGGAGCTTCACTCCGCAGCACTGAATTGCATCCCAAGGCTTTTACAATGGCTGTTTGAGGCCAACAGTTCCTTGATTTCACATCAGGCCACAGTCCATCAACAGGAATGTGAATGAGCAAGCATGCAGAAGTCAATGTGAACACTGGGAGTGAAAACAAAGAACTGGAAGTACCCATTCCTGTAAAAAAGTTCAAATCAAACCAAACCCAACAGAAAACCAGCCCTTTAATTCAGGTGGCCTGACCCAGCACTGCACAGCAATAGCTGGTGCATGCAAGTGTCTATATTCAAGGGGCTTCTCTGGCCAGCACAAAGCAGATCTTTGCATCAAGACAATGTTTCACCACTATAAGAAGCCATTTCCAAAGATAAACATCCCATTCAGTGTGGACACAGGGAGCAGAACTTAATCTTAGATTTCAGACTCCTCTGCACATACAAAGACTGAAACCAAAGACAGTTCTTACCTTCTGTAAGTTAGAGCAATCGCTATAAAACTAATCCTAAATACTAACCTCTATACACCTCCTAAACCAAGTTTTGTTCCAGCATCACCTGGCATTCCAGGATCCAGTTGCTTGGTGAAAGGTGAAGAAAGCATTGCCTGCAGCGAACACCATCCTTTCCATTTTGAACTTAATGAATTCACTGAACTGTGTGAGCTCTTCAGGTGCCACATTTGACACCATTTATCTGCATACAACAGTTCCAGGCACCTACCTTGTTTATACTAACTTAATCTTACATTCAGCAAGTATTCACACAGTGTCCTTAAATCCCCCGTCTCTGAAACCCAAACAGTGAAGTGACAACTATCACATATACCCGTTCCCCCCACCAGAAGATAACTAAAGTGTCTACCCTTCATTATATGATGTACTCTCACAGTTCTCATGCTTTCAGCGTTGCCACTCTGCAGTACCAAGTACAGTGGGGCTCTAATCTGCTTGGAACACCACCAGTTGGAACAACAACAGGTATGTGGGGGAACATGATCTTTCAGATGTAAAAAAGAGCAAAGCACAGCAGCACCGATTAAACATGTAACAAAGGGAAAGATGGAAATGAGAGATGACCTCAAGCAGTGAGCTAAACACGGAAAGGAGGCACAGCCATGCTAGAATGCCAAAGCTATTTGTCTCTGATCAGCAAAGAAGCAGCTAGGTAGGAATAGAAGATGGTACAAGCAAATCACAGCTAAGCCAGATCTGTATAGCAACAGCCCAAATAAACATAAGCAGGACAAGACCAGACTGGTGCACGGAGAAAGGGGTTACAAAGACACACAAGACCCCAGGCAGGGGCAGTTTCAACTGCACAAGCTGCATACTTACCTGGATCATATGGTAAAGGTTCAGTGACACAGATACTTACTCATGGGTTTGCCAAATTGCCCTCATCTCCGGGAGCATCCCATGCAGTTGCTCACCTGCACCAATAGAGCTACCTTCCTTTGACCTTTGATTTTAGCTCTAAACTACAGCTATGAAGAGCTAAAAGCAATATACCTTCAGCAGACAATCCTGAAATGTAAAATATGCTTTTCAGCCCAACAAAACCCAAGTTATTTGATAGATTTAAAACTGATGGAGACTGTGACTTTTGCCAGAGTAGACCTTATACCTGATGTTAGGCAGCAGTGTTTTTTTGCCTCATCTTCCAGAAGTAACAATTGTCCACTAAGGCTTTGTTCAATGCTGTTACTAAGTGCCTACTGATTTTGATTGCACTATAAACCTTTAAAGTGCCACAGAAAAAACCCCAAAAAGACTGGTTTTCTGGGGCTCATTTCACTTTTTGTGGGAGATTTAAGCAGTGAGTGTGGCTGACAGTGTAATAAAGCTCACAGATGAAGTGGCCGACTTCACTCCATTTTCTGGATGACATCAAAAAGGTACCCAGCCATCTTCCCTATTTTGAGTGTACATGGGTTTTGTTTGGCTGTTGTCTGTTTTGTTGGGTCTTTTTAACTCCTTCATGTAAAGGAATGGTATTTTCACCAAATCCTGTAGAGGTTTGCATGCAGGCTCATATAAGTACATGAAGATCCAGTCTGTTAACAGCTTTATTGTAGTTAACCCCTCATATGAGCCTTTTGAGAAGGTCAGGATGACACCACTTCCATTTGCATCCATTTCTTTATTCCCTAGTCCATTTAACAAGGATCAGTTAAAACAAATCTGTACCTATATGTTAGCTACTGGGTGGCAAAGTAAGAGAACATTTTAAATCTAATGTTAAAATTGACACCTTAGAGCAAATAATGCACAAATTTTATCAAGACTTCAGACTTCTCACCCTAAGAATACAAAGTCAAGCACAGGGTTTTTCTCCAGGCTGCTGAAATCTGAAGAGTAACTTGATTTAAGCTAAAAACACTATTAGAATTGGCAATCCAGTGGGTGCATAAATGGAAAGCAGTACTAACTTACAGGAAGAAAAGATGTTTTGTTGTAGCTGTGCAAGATATGGTCCTCTTTGAAAAAAACTTATGTGCATTTCACTTCTATATAATAGAACATAAATGTTTCTATTTCAGTGAGACTACCATGATGTAAAAAACCTACAAGTGTCCATAGGGCTGGAGCCTATGGAGCACAGGATATGTTACCAGTGGAAGCAAGGTATTAAAGTTACAGTTCATGAGGAAAGCACACATACTGTACAAGCAGATCCAAGAAAAAAGCTCAAAGAACTCACAGAGCTTATAGACCCAAAGTCTACAGGTTGTGTCTAAACACATTCCACAGTAACATTGATGTATTCAGACTGGTTATTACCATGCAGTATCAATAACATGGTGGATTTAGTTCTCTTCTCCCACTCAGCCAAAAAGCTTCATTAATCACAGAATCACCAGGGTTGGAAGGGATCTCCAGAGATCATCCAGTCTAACCCCCAAGGTAAAAAACCCCAAACCAGTAAAAACCTTAACATGAGAGCATTAATGTTGGAGTTTACCAAAAGCACTGTAAAACATAAAACACCATAGGCCTACCCTCAGATCTTGAGGAAACTGCAAAAAAATGGATTAAAAACCTCAAGTTTAATGTGAATTCTTATAGACTTTAAATGAATGCTCTGCTATAACTGGAGTAAGATTCGCTCCAGCTGAACTTGGGCTGGATTTGACCTAGAGGGTCCAAATGTTGTTTGTACTCTTCTGTCTTCCACAGAAGCCCACTTATTGTGACAAAAAGCCACACTCGCTCCAGAACAAACACAAGTCCATCACTAGGAGATACCTCAGTAAGTCCTATTTCATTATCTTTTTATATAGAACACTCACATCATCTTGATAAATGCTTCTCAAGAAAATATAAAGCGTATCACACTGTTTTAGCAATCCTTTATTGAAGATAACAAGTTGGTTATGTTCACTGTATTGTATGAAACATCACAATATCATACTGGGAAGGTACTATCAGTACAGGGTTGGACCAGAGCGGACAGTCTGAACAATAAACCATTTTGCATTCTTCATTCCCTATCTTTTAACAACCCCAAAAAAACCAGTAAAGGGACAAATAACTGTTAACATCATCATTTAGAACACTTTAACTTACAAGGCTAAAATCTAACGAATAAATAAAATATATTGTGGCAATAATCCTCTCTAGACAAAAAAAAAGGAAAAAAAAGGAAAAAAGAAGAAAAAAACAAAATACACAGTGAATCAAAATGATTGGGAAAGCTGCCCTTGGGCACCAGTATGAAAGCGCGTGTGGTTTTTACAGACTCACCATGGGGATAAAGTTACAGAAAAATACCATGAATTCCATTTCACACAAAACCAGTTGATGACTGTCATTAGCTTAAAACTACACACAAGGGCAATTACATCCTCGCTGAAACACAGTTTAAACAAATAGGAAAATGTTTACAAGGCATCCACAGCATGTAAATCATGTACAGATGGATACATTCATTGTTTCCCCTCCCCAATAGCTTTTATTTTAGATAAATACTTTACTCTTCCCCATTTTCAGCATTTACTGGACTCATTACATGCACAACTCAAAAGTCAGAAAAAAAGTCAAGGTTATTGCAAAAATAGAATTAAACTAAGAATCTTCAAGTACCTTACATGACAGCCACTCTGTACCATGCCCATTGCTTATAAAATGAAAGGTCATTGAACCCATGAAAATATCTCTAATATTTTCTTAATTTAAAATAGATAATTTTAAGTGTATTTATAGTAATCTCAAAGTGATAATTTGAACTTCGAAAATAATGCAAACAATTAAAAATTATACCCATATTACACAACTTCTGTATCTTAAGCTGAAAAAAAAATCAAAAAACTATAGAAAAAACCACGTATAGAACAAAAAATAATCACAATTTACATTATAATAAAGGCAAATTTTCAGCAATTTTTTGTCTTTTTCTTAAAAAACCTGCAGCTGTGAGAGATGTCAAAGCAAGTCACTACTAACTAAAATTCATCAGTTTGGTTTCTTAAAAGATCTTTCTCTAGCAAGAGTTGAAGGGTGTGTTGTACACATGCGTAAAATCCTTACTGGTTTTAGATGCCTAAATCTTCATATACTATTGCCAAATACACTTATCTCGAAGCAAGCAGTAGGCAACGTATCACAATTTGGACACCGCAGGGAAACCTAACGGTCTGGCAATACAGGTAAAACTGGAAAATTAAGAAACAGAAATAAAAATACACATCTGATAGCGTATTGCCCAATTGAAATCATTTCCAAGCCACAGAGCTGCAAAGCCTTCCAACTCGGCCGAGTGAAATAAGTCACGTCTCAATGACTTGTTCTCTCTCGTGCTTGTGTGTTGCACATCTCATTTAGCCATAGTGTATCTTCAGAGTACACCCGCAATCCCGTGCACCTCAGGTACGTGCACCCATCTGCTGAGAGAATCATTCCTTCCTTCCTTTTTAGGGCCAAAGTTCATTACAGATGTAATCAGTGTGCCTGAGGCTGGTAAAAATACTGTAGTACAGGCAATGCTAAGAGTGGCAATATCAGAAAACACAAAAATGAACAAATGATGGAAAATTTTAATATCTTTCTGCCCATTTCACAAAATGTTGGAAATCCACCAGAATTTTTCCCTTGTATTGAAGAAAACAGATTTAAAAGTTTTTTCCCCCTTTCAGAATCAAAAGCATTTTAGTAGATTTGTAAGGCTACCACGGATCTTCTAGATCTCCAGCACCCTACAGGAAAAGAAGAGGAGAAATATTACTACTCACCAAGACAAATGAAAACATTTTGTTGCACTTTGGATTTCAGTGGCATAATTAAGTAGAATAGTGTAAGACAGATGATATTTTCCTTCTTTTTCTCCATACCTGCCCACTTCCACACACAAACATTCTCTGTTCTTCAACTTCAGGAGGGAATTGACTTTTAGAAAACATGAATCCAGTCAAGTTATTATGGCAGAAAGACTTACACACAAGTATTATCTGAAAGTGCACTAAATCACAGCTATCAACAGATACTACATCTATGGACTACAGGAAAAAAACAGATCTATGAATACTAATGAACTCAGCTCTTCAAGCATTCCTGGCCCACAAAAAATTCCTGGAGGCTCTTTTTCATTATGGCAATGACATCTGTACCTATTTTGGAAAATGGCATTTTTATGCGAGTGTTGCATTATGAACTGACCCAAGAATTCCAGATTGGGTTTATTAGCAGATTATTTACCACCAAAGTAAACTCCCAGTACTATCACTGATCTATACAAATATATGGACTGTGTACATATATGTGTTGCACATCGAAAAACAGAAAAGATTTGGTAGGGGGTAAACCTGGGTAGAAGAGCCAGTTTATTCGTTTATATGGATGATGTTTAACTTGAACCTGAAAAATGCTGCCCAAATACATGAATATGATGAATGTGCCAAACCCATTCTTACTCAAATATTTGCAGAAACTAACGAACATCAGGAGCTAATATTCGAAGCTATGAAAAGTTCCACATCAGGTCATAACGATCACATTTCAAAGGAAGTTTATTACTTGCTTAAAAGAGTCAATATGCATACAGATTATTCCACAGCATATTCTTTATTTTTGGTTGAACACAAATTCTTAGCACTTGGCACCAGGTACTAAATCTAAGTACATTTGCATTTCCAGATATAAGGTATGCTACAACTTGGGAAGTAATAATACATTCGTCTGGAAAAATCGCTATTTATAATCAACAGTGGATACAATCTAAATGGAAAAAATCAAACACATTTAATGAAGAATAAGTGACAACCTAAACCTTGACAGCTTTTGTAACTTAGCTGCATTATAAACTATACACAATTCAAATACAAACATGCAGTATATGATACTGGGGAAAAAATAACCCTGCAGAATCCGTATAACTCAATTATTTGCACAGAAGATACAATTAAGCTGTGAATGACTTTACAATTTGCAAACATAAACCATCAAAATTAGTACTTTAAAATGTAACTAGAAGAAAAAGTGCTAAGTTTATTTTTGCATTAGAATTGTAGATTCCTGGTTTTGGTGTCACAGGATTAAAAAATATTAACCAAAATCTCAGATGGGAACTTATCTGCTTGCTACACAACGTAAGAAGCAATTACTGTAATATACCATAGTGGTTAAACTTGTAAGGAAAAAAGAGCTTAGTATAAACAATCTATACAAATAACTAAAGTAAAACCAAACAGACTTCTAGGATAGATGTGACAAATGTTGAGACATAAACAAAGGAAAATACGCCAAGTGAAGTGAAGCGTTAAATCCACTACGTAAAACGTTATGTCTGTTTGTCACTCATCTCATTCATCCCTGAATCTTCGCTTGAGCTCTGTATTTCAGCAAGGAGATTCCCAGATTCTGTGTGAGTGTCTGGTACGGAGTCACTGGGTCCAGCATGAGTATCTGAAGTAGATGCTGCAGCTGATTCAGCAGTGCACTCTTCTCCCTGCATCTTAGCTAGCCTGTAACTAGTCAGCATCTCTTCCAGGAGGTGGCGGTAGTTCCCCCTATGATTAATTCTCATTTGCCTGAGTGCTTCCACCAATTTTCCCTGTGTTCCACTTTCCTCGGCTTCGCCAGGGTCCTTTTTTTAAGATTCAAGACCCCAGAAAAATCAGTAGTTAAACTAGAATAGTTTCTAACGACATTAAAAACAAAAAACCCCCAAACCAAACAAAAAACATCCCAAAACCCACCAAACCCAACAAAAAAAACCAACCCAAACCCAGTTTTTCCAATTGAGAAAACATCAGCTTTGCTCAGTTTGAATACAAACCACCTTATTAGCAACGTACAACTCAGATGTCTCTCTTATACAACACAATAACTTAAGAAATGATATCCACTAACCCATCATTTTTAATACTTCCAATTTATTTTGAGCCAGACAGTGTCAATGTGGTAGCTCCTCCCAATTAACTCCATCCTGATTCAAATTGTCTTTTGATGAATCTAGCTGACATTCCCCACCACTTTGGTCAGTTGTCAGTGAAATGTTTGTCAATGTAAGCTTCTTTAGCCATCAGGTCAATATATTTAATGGTGAATTTCTGCACAGCCAATAGCAAACACAGCCCTGTGAAAAGCTTACTAAAGAGAACAGGTAACTCTACTGCTAGCAGTTTAGTTGAAGCATCACATCAAAATAAGTGCCACAAAAGAAACAAGCAGCTATCAGCACCAGGAGTGGTGGTGTTGGAATACAAGGCGCTATTTTATACAAGGCACTATATAACAGAACATCTGTATAAAGTCAAACCTAACAACCTACAGCACTGAATGTGAGTAAAAGCGCTGATTAAGGCATGGAGGTCTCCTCTGCAAGCCACATATTTGGCTACAAGCCTTTGGTCAAAAAAAACTGGCAACAGATTTGCACACCTATTACAGTGCTGTGACACTGATACTAGGTATTTTACCTTCCAAGTGCTAAAGTGGTACCGTTGCTTAAAGGGAATAATACATTTGAAGTTATTAATATCTAGCCAGTTACCAAGCTAGATAAATGGACCTGTATCACTGGAAGCTGGCACATTCTGCAATACATTAGAGGCAAAATCCAGACTGCCTTATTCTCATGCTGGCCTTATTTTATTGTCATCTAGTCCAAAAGCTTCATGAGCTACGAGTATTGCAGCCACTCACAAGCTTAACTGCAGTATTAAGACACTCTTGGGTTCGATGAGATTTTGGATGCTCTAATGTTGCTGGAATCGAAGCCCTGAGACTCATGAACACAGTCTAAGTTAAAAAATGGACAATTTAACCACAAAAATTAAGTGTTGCTGCATATCTATCCTTCTAAGCTTAACTTGTTTCACAAATAGAGACAGACTTCAACTGTCATTTGCAGGTCTTAGTTAGAGATGTTTGACTCTCATGTACTAGCATTTTCATGTTCAGACAGCTCTCCAAGAGCCCAGTGAGGAGAAGCAACTTAAAGGAGTTAGTTTTAATATATGAAGCGGGACTGTTTCAATGTCTCATGAGCACAAAGTCAGTGAAAACATAAAGAATAATCTACAGATGTATCCCATGTCTTAGGTTTTGACAAAAGGACACCATTTATGCATTTATCTACTAATATCAAATAAGGCAGTAGAGCTGGAGTCCCAGTTTTTTAAAGTTCAGAGAACATCTAGTTGCTCCATCCCATCAATTTTGCTCCAACATTGACATTAGCAAACATAGACTCTGGATCTCCGTATTTCACAATATTCACATCTTTAAAAAATCTTTTGGCAGACTTTTGCTCCCTTACAACACTGAAGCACAAAAGCAGTAAGCAATATAACAGCAGCCCTGAGACTTCTAAACAATTCAAATGGTAGCAGGAGTGCAGGATATCTAGTGCTTCCCTCATCTTAGCAAGTTCCCTCATTGTCTTGCAGACAAAAAAAATCCCACAGACAACAGTGGGACAGAAACTGCCTCTTTTATATACTATACATTAGCAATACACTATAATATAATTCTCTCTCTAATGATGCATGGCCAGAACAGGTCCCTGAAAAGTATAATTTCTGCACAAGTTACTATTTATCTTCTTTTATGTGCTAATTCAACTTAGTGCTGCTGACCACATAACCAAGAATAAATTTGTGCTAGCTATATTTGACAAGAGCATTCACAACTTCTACACAAGTTCTGCTCTGTTAAATTATATATATACTAAAAAGGACTACTATGTATTAGGGACAGGATTTACAATATTTAAAGATGCAAGAATTTTGTCTGTAATATTAAAATTATCTGTAGCAGCCCTTAATGACATATGATTTGATTTATCAAAGTGCACAGTATTAGTAAAGGCAAGGGATAAACATGCCTGGTTTCAAACAAGATGCTCAAACACAGCTTCAAGCAAATGCCACTGAAACTATTAACTCAGGCACTGAAATTTTAACATTATTCCTTGTACCTAACTGGAGAGTTATGTCTTAGCTTTATGTGTATATATATATGTATATATATATATACATATATATATACACACGTATTTTGCAGTGTTCAAGGCCAGGTTGGACAAAGCCTGTGCTGGCATGTTTTTGTGTGAGGTGTCCCTGCCCATGGCAGGGGTGTTGGAACTAGATGATCTTAAGGTCCTTTACAACCCTAACTATTCTATGATTCTGTATTCAATTTAAATAAAGTCAAAGTAGAGCCATTAGAGTAATACTTAAGCATGTTAACTAGAACAAGGACTCAGTGGTATCAGAATGGCAACAACTGTTTAGCTATTAAGAAGTTCTTTTATATTTCCTTTTAAGAGCTGAAAATTCCAAGCCTCAACACATAACAGGTATCTAGGATTTCACTTGCACATGTAAAAAGCATCAGGCACCACATTTATAGCAGAAGTCTCTCTGCTCAAACACTGCTCTCTGTGAGCCCAGTGCAGTGCACTCTCCAGCCCTGGATTTACAAAATGCTTTTAACTTTGCTGAGATGCATAAAAGGAAAAACCATGACTGCTGTACCCTGAAGCCACACTAGTGATCTCTGATTACTGCTGTGGCAAGGATTCTTTCACTTTGCAGTGTCTCACTTTACCCATCTTCCTATTTATTTAGGCTTTATCTCAAGGATTCTCAAGAAAATGTGCATGTGAAGCACTGGAGGAAGTTACCACTCACAATCACTGCCTTGGATGACAAAGAAAACTCTAAACAAAACACTAAAATCACTAAAAAACAAAGCTGATCTAGAAAAATATACTACCTTGATTTTAATTTATATGCTAAGAACTTTGCAAAGCTATTATGATCCAGTTCACAGTAATTCATGCTAAGTAGTTTAACTGTTCCATGCTAAAAAGTATACTCTTTAGAAGAAACATATTCTCAGTTGCAAAAGTCAATGTGGTTGGTTCGCGTTTTAGTTTTATGGGTTTTAGTGGTGTTTTTAAAGTGTTTTACTCACATGCATAAATACTTTACCAAGTAATTACATTATGATTTTGTCAAAGTAAAAAGAAATGGTTCTAGCCTTTATAAAATCACCAGATGAAGATGAGTGTCACAGGCAGACTTTACAGTTAGTAGCAGCAGTATTCTACAGAAGAATAATGGGTAACTACACATAGGGAAGGATTCTTCAGTGCAAGCCTGCACCTTTATGCTCTGCAGACTCAGCACCTGTGTCTGTACCTCCTAATTTTTCTCATGAAGCTCCCCTCTTGCTTCATACTAGTTTAGACATGGGCATTACTAGTTAAGATTTTGATCTCAGTTGGAAATGTCATTATTAGCACATACTTGTATGTTTCCTTCTTACCTTTGCTTACTGTTTAAATGTGAGATATGTAGCAACATTATCACCGTGTGTAGATACTGTGGGGAGTCTAATGTTGAGTAATTGAACAGCTTCCTTCCCTTTCACCCCTCCACCCTGTGCACTAAAGTATTCAGTTCAAAAGACTGACAGATCATGACATATACACTTGGAACTGAGTAAGATTAGCAAAGAAATCATGCTTTCATCACCTCAGAGATGAGGTCCACTAAAGTCATTCATTTTAAGGACAGTAAGATAGCAATTCCAACTTGTTGGAAAAGTGCAAAAAGGAACTGCATCCTTCACCCAATCTGAAGACAACTATCCAGGGATTCTAATGGCAATTAAGGTCAAAGCTATTAATGGTAATAAGGGTTAAAGATATATTCGTTTATGAGTAACTTGCATATTTAGTTCAGTTACTTCATTTTATTAAATTATAATGGATGATGTACAAAAATTTCATAGAAGTAGCCAATACAAATAAAGGATGCTGTACTGGATGTTAGGACTTTTAGCAAGCTTGCATGGCTACTGAAAAGTAGATTTGGACATAGAAAAGATGCATCATAAATGCAACTATGGCATGAAGACAGTTTTAGAAAGTTACCTTTAGACAAACCTGTTTTTCTTAAAAGCAAGCAAACAACAAGAGCTGAAAAAACCTATGCCATAATCTTCAAATGAGCCACTTTCACCAATAACTTTACCCCATAAACAGAAGCAGAACTATGGGTAAATACAGAAAGTAGTGACAGGCTGACAGAGGTGCAGAGTTTCCTGAAGGACTAAAGAAGCTGAAAGGAGGAAAATTTAGTCTAGCTTGTCTGGGTACTGCTGGACAATTTGTTGAAAGTTAAATGAGAAATGTAAACTCCATCACTTTCAAACTGAAACCCAAAACAAACAAAACCCAACTCCCCCAAACCCCCCCAAGCAACAACAAAAACAGCCCACCAAAAAAACCCCCACCCCAAAATAAAAATGTTAGAAATGTCTCCTCTATTTGTAGTTTAACAGAAGAGTGGTCCCTCCTATGTATACAAGCTTTGTAACTGAAGAGAATAAACCAAATACAAGTAGGAGAGAGAAGATGACCATGAGGAAAAACACAATTGTGGTGAGACTGCATAGTCACAATCTCAAGTCACATAACTTCTCATTTCAAAGTATGACTGAAGACCTTGTAGCCATCTCACAAGATGGAAAAATGACAAAGGATTTACTGGAAATCAAACAGATGCCCTCACATGAGTTTACATAAACTGTACAGGAAATGAAACACATGCACAAGCAGTGGTGGTTTTTATCAGTTCTTCAGTTTTCCAATGATTTTTTTTTCAAATTAACCACAACTAATATGAACACCAATTATTAATCTTTATGCTAATATTAATAACCACCTAATAATTTTAAAGTTAAACTGTATTTCAAAATACTATTTAAAATTCAACTTACTGCGAACTGGGCAGAAGAATGTAAGCCATTTTAGAAATCAGAACTGAAGTAAACTAAAAGCCCTTTATGCTTTTCTCAGGCTACTGCACATGGGTTATTTAAAGATAGTGTAAATTCTACAGAAGTAGTCAATATTAGTCTCTCACTATCTTTTAAGATTCAGTGTACCAAAGTCTTCCACACTTGCAGAAGACAATAGGAAGTGAGTTTGCCCCTTCTTCTAATAGATTTCTAGACAGCAGACATAATAACTAGTTAATAAAGAATATGCTCACCATCATTTTTTTTGCAGTAAAAAACTGTAATTTAGAAGATCCCTGCATTGTTGCCTCACATGTTGGGCTGAAAAAGCACTAATGTTTTAAGTCTTTTAGAATTGGGTGTCAATTCACTGTCTTTTTGAGGATGGAGTCTGTATCAGATCCATCCAAAACAAGGTCAAAATGAACTGTATGCTAAAATATGTATTTTGTGTTTATAATTCTTTATTGGCAGTGATGTACACTTCCACTTTAATGCATGAAACTACTTTGGCGTTCTCATGACCGAAACAGTATAGCAATCAAAAGGGAAACTTACCCCCTCATTCTCTCTGTGTGGATTCAGCCTACTATACACAGCTTCAATAATATTACGCCTAAAAAGAGAAGTTTAAAAAAATTAAGCACAAGAAAGCATTTCAAAATATTAAGAATATAAAAAGTTTGAGCACAGTAATAATTGCGAAGTGTTTAAGATGTTTTGCCTTTAACCTGCCTCTTAATAAGATGAAGCCTGCTCTTAGTGCCTTTACTCACTTTTAATACTATGTGTGGGGACTTAACAGTAAGTTAGGATTTGTGAAGACTAAGCAAAGCAAAACATTTTCTTACTCTCCCCTCTCCATGGTCTACCATCTACCTCTTTACATCTTTAAAAGCTCCAGCATAGTCAAATTTTGCCAAGAGTAACCCTTAAATCTGTATTTTACTTGAAATAAAATGATTCATATGTTTTTTCTTCCCTTATTTCTGGATGTGGAACTTGAAGACAGATGGGGTTTCCCCCATTTTTATTACATATATCTAGGTTACTACTTGCCATGAACTTTTAAGTGCTGTGTTCAGAGTACACAACCTCTGAGTTGCATTGTCCAGTGTCCATTCACACTGTAGAAATTAAACCCCAAATGCCATTAGGTAAAAACCCAAAAACCAAACCCTGAAGTATAAACAGGCTTCTGAGAGGAAAAAAGGTTATGTCCATACATGATACAATCCAAATTACTGACACCTTCAAGAAAAAAAGAACTGCTAAGTGAACTAGGGTTCTCAAGTCTGGAGGTGGCCAAGATCCATACAAACTATGTCTTACAGAATGTGGATAAACACTGTTGACTCTTCCAAAGACCATAAAGGCATCAGATTAAGACAGTAGCAAGTGGTTCAAAAAATACAGTGATGGCTCTTGATGCAACAGAACTTTCCACCTCAGAATACCAAGGATGCTAAAAGCTTGATGAGACTCCTGAACATATTTTAACATACTGGAAAAGATCAGAAAACACCTCAGCTCTAAAGCTGGAAACTGAATAATGAAAGGGGAAATTTTATATCCTTCCCATGGCACCTACTTTAAGCTATCCTATGGCTAGGACACAGAGCTAAAACAATTCTTGGTCTGATCTATACGACTAAGTTCTTATGTTCACACCAAGGAAGCAAAAAGCACATTCAAAACAGAAGAGTTCAGGTTTTGAATGTGGTGTTGCAAGCATGCTCACTCTGAGACAAAGCAATAAATCAGGTCATCTCAATATCTAGTGTCCAGCACCAGAATGTATTTTTCCAGTTATGATCCAACATTTGAAGCTGTGTTTATTAAAATATTCAGTATTCCAGGAGATGGTTTATGCAGCAGTGAATGCACAGAACAGTGCATCAAATCTCAGGATGGCCACTAGCTTACAACACTGAAAACATACTGTATTACCATGTGCTCAGAGGCAATACATTTTGATGATGTTAGCATTTATCTAGATATACTACACCAAGGCAAGCAGAATGCAAGCATAATAGATACATCTGAAAACTCAAAGCCTCAACACACTCTTCTATATGCTCTTTGTGCTTCTTCACACACAAAGCTTCTGGGCTGTGTCTGAATGAGCACCAGGAAAGATCAGAATTAGTTTGACAGTGATACATAAAAGAGTTATGTCCAATATGAAAAATCCACTGAAGAACAACTTCTCCAAGGGCACATCTGTTAAAGTCAACACTTTAAGAAGAAATCTAGAAGCCATGGCTGAGCCAGTATCAGATCCACCAACACAGATGGAAGATTTTCCTAAAGAAACTGAATCCTTTGCAGATGATACAGAAAAGGGCTCTCTGTTTAACGGCACATTTAGTGACAGAGGAATGGCACAATTCTGACCAAATAGCTGCACTACGGAGAGCAAAGGCATCTCACACCAGTGTAACAGAAAACACCTCCACAGTCCAAGCACAGCTGCCACAGAAGCAGCAGACAGCCACTGCAAAAGTTCTGAATCAGAGTTAAAACTCAGGCCCTTGGGAACTCTCCTATCTTTCCAATTAACTTTTTCTTTGAACAGCGTGTTTCTCTGTACCATCCTGTGATGGGAAAACTCAGGACCTCCTGTCTCAAAATATGATGTAGTAAGAGCTCTCTCAGAAGAAGCTGTATGGATACCTTCCGAAGTCAGAGCTTTTTAAGTCAAAATTGAGAGAAAGGCATCAAAAGGCAAATTCTGAACCTAAGCCCATTTAAAATGTAACGTGGTCAACAAATGAAAATAGGATTATATATAAGGGTTCCAGAATAATGAAGCAGTACATGCTGCAGTTATTAATGAGCTAAACAACAAAACACACCAACTCATTCAGTGCGAAACACTAAGAACAGAAGAATAACAGGCACACCACAACTTTCCTAAATGCCTGGAGTGCATACAAGTGAAGAAAAAGGACCAGAACATACAGGAGCTTTCAAGGCTAGAAAAATAGATCATGGCAAACAGTGCTCATTAATAAGAGCACACAATGAAAATGGATGTATACAGAAATGCTCAGGGGACAGGATCTTACGTTTTAAAAATACAAAGATTCCAAAAGGAACATGACTTATGCCAGGGCGCAAATAATGGGTTCTGCTGTTTGAGGAATTCTAGATTAACAGTTGCTTATGCAATCCCAAATTCTGTTCTTTAAAACCCTTAAATTATAGGTTGTTAGAACATTACCATTAGCCTCTCCAGAAAACCAATGTAATTTCTGAATGTTTATTCCAATTATGTTTTAAAAGGTATATGCTAGTTCAATATTCTTGCTTATCTAACATTCAGTTTAAGACTAAACAAAGAAAAACAATTTGCTTACAAGAATGTATGCTGAGCAAACAAGCATCAACCCAAACTTATAACGGACACTAGGTGGTAAAGGGAACATGACATCAGGAAAACTGAGCTGGTATTTCAATATTCTGCTTACATATTGACAGCTCTTAACAAATAGTAAATTAGTATGTTATGTACCAGAATATGATAAACCTGTTTCCTCTTACCAGTCTGGAATAGGAATGGTGACACAAATACTTATGTAACACAAAAGGTAAACTGGCTTCAAATATGAAACCCAACTTTTTCCTTTAATTTGAGTATAGCTGTTACAATAAGAAGAGCTTTAACACATTTAAGTAAAAGCATTTGTTTCAGTGAACCAAACAATCCAAGAAATTCCAGTAATGTACTCACTTGCCAGCTAAACCACCTCCTGGTGGTAAATTAGGGATGTTCTCCGCAGTTAAAATACGAATAACATGAGCAAGATCAGGCATTCCTTCTTCACCCGATTTTTCCATAATTTCTAATTTAAAAACAAAAGATGTCCTTAGATTAATGAATTAATACTACCTATTCCTTAAGACACTGAAATACAAGATACCATCACTATTTAACAGAGACATTATGAAAGAGTTACATGTAAATAGGAAAACATTCTTTACTTTTTAGGTACACAGACTCTGCATGGTGGAACAGCTATATTCAAATCCACAGCCTGCCTTTCCTGTATGCTTCTAGCCATTCTCTTTCAGAGAAAGTCAGAAGCAGATTATGACCTGGATGAAGTATGCTGGAGACAGCAGCCGGTTTTCAGAGTCCATTTCAGTTACCTTCCTGTTGCATTACAATACATACTCAGAAGTTACATGCCATAAAGCCAATGCTTCCCAGGAATTCAGTCCTACTTCACTGAGATTGACACTTTGTATTCTCAAAGGCCTGAACCTTCCATGCATAAACACTAAGATCATCACACATATAAAGTGGCATATATAATGGTCTATTATCACTCATGTGGTCAAAACAGAACATAAAACTGATGATGGATAATTAATAATACAGTCTTTAAAGTAGAAGCATCATGAAAATCCTAGGAAGTTCTTCTGCCTTGGGAAAGAACTGCCTAAACTGAAGTAAAACTTCACATGTTCTTATTCATCAAAGCTGCCATAAGGCGCACTTGTATTAGCTGCACATACATTGACATTGGCATAACAGTACCAGTCATCAGCCTCTAGTCATTCAACTACTACTACCATAGCAGAAAAAGGCACACTAAGTTATCTACACATTGTAGCTATATGCACATGTCACGTTTTTAAGAATGACTTCTTTTCTGACAACCAATTACATCAAGGAATAGAGCGCCATTTGCTGTAGGCATCATTCGAGATTAAAGGATGCCTGATTTGGAGCCTGCAACTGAAGTCAGAAGAAGCTACAATCTGAGTTGCTGAAGTCAGCAGAGAAGTGTATCACCAACCTACTCTAAGGTCTGCATTCCAAATTTCCTGTGATTTGAACCTCTCTCATCATGCCTAACACCTATCTAGAACGCAAGTGATACACAGGCTTCTCTTGGATTACTGAAAACAACAAAGTGCTTGCAAGGTACTCACTCTGTATCAGGAAAGCCCTCCTCATAAGGCAATTCTTTTAGAATAGTTTTACTGTTCTGTAACAAATAAGGTACTGTCTTATAAACCCCAATTTAAAGGCTGTACCATAAACTGCAATGAATAAACTACCACTAGAAGTTAATAAATATTCTTCCATGAAACCTCAAGTATATTATCACACATCCATCCATTAAGAATGAATAATGGCTAGAAAAGGAAGTGACAACTGCACAGGTATGCTTGAATCTTAGTATTTTGATCACTTCCTCCACACACATTCACATAAACCTGTCACAACTCATTGCATCCTTTTGTGAAGTTCTACCTAGTTAGAAGTGAACTATACCACTATAATGTAATTTTGCTGACTCACATCTCACAGAAAGTGTCTTGTGCATGTATTACTTTTTATACCAGGAGCACATCTGGTTCTGTATGTACCAAAAGTAAGCAAGTATCAAGAATGAATAAGAAGAAAGGAAAGGCTACAGAAGTAAGCAATTACTAAGTATTGGTGCAAGTGTAAGATTTTTAGATCTTCTTAAAAAGGAATTAAAGCAATCATGACAAAGGGTTACTGTATATCCCCTGGTACTGGAAGCTTTTACTTTGTACTGTGTAACTTTTAGTTTATACTGCATTACTACTACTCAGGCAGTGCCCAGCTGAACCATGAGCATCTTCTATCTATTTCTAGAAGGTGCCCAATCAGGAATTCTAAGCTGACCATGTCCTAAAAAGGTTCCTAATAGAAAATTCCACAATAAAGCAAATGACCCAGCATGACCTTTTTTCATTACGCATCAGTTAGCAGATCACACTGGGGATTTGTTTGACAAAGGCCACTAGAGAAAGAAACCAAATGTTTTTGGAAACTGATTTACAGGCATTTACAAGGTTTTCACCATCATCTCCATGATATTAAGATTAACCCCACGATTATTTTTTTCCCCCATGAATGTGCAAAACACGATTACAGAAACTTCTACATCTGCTAATTGCTAATATTAAACTCATTGCTAATATAATTCCGACACTTATGGAATCATTTCCTGATGCTACTGTATATGTAAATCCATGAAAGTCCACTATGAAGTCTTCCTTACTCCTTAAAATATTTTTCACTAAAAGCTGAACATTTAACTGGGATAAGCATTTTGAAAATTCAATTTTATTTCCATTTTATATAATGCAAGCCCCACGCAGACAGCGTTACAAGTTTTGTGTTCCAGCATCCCTTTTGATTTCCATCTACATTATGACAAATCAGTTTTACACGCAGTATATATTCCACAGAAGTAAAATGCACCTTTCAACTCACTGTATTAACCAAGTGTTCATCTACTATTAACACTGTTAGCCTAAACAGAACATGTGTTTGGGACATGACTTAACACACTTGCATTACTGAAGAAATTAGCCAGCTAAGTGACTCAAGAAAGATGCAGGGCTGTGCTCACCATTATAAATGACTCAATTACAAGCTACTGACTACAACCTCATACATATTTTGGAATACTGTTGAATTGGCAGCTCTGGAATGCAGTTGTGCACATTCTGTCAACCTCAAGACCCAAACAAGCAGAAGACCTTCAGTATATATACAGTTCTTACACTAGAAATCTCTGTAACCTGTCACTTCCTGAGGTTGTTTTTTAATAACTGTTAAAAAAAAGGCAACTTTGTTTTTGTACTGAAACAGTAATTCTCTTTTCATAAGACCCTATGTAACTACTAATTCAACTCACTGTACCAATACACAGGATCTCAGCAGTCTACTTAGGAAATGTACAAAGACAGAGTGCAAATGTTACCCATGTAAGTATTAAGCTGCTTTTGAACACAGCTTTTTCTTACTTTTTAAAACAAACAACAGCATGCCTCTAACAATGCCTTTCGCTCCAAAGCCAGAGCTTAAAACACCCAAGTGCAGCAGTGAAAACAACTGCTGTCTAAAAAGGTTTGATGGGTTAGTCCAGTCAGCTTGAAATTTGACTTCCTCAAAAGAACAGAAGGAATATGCCATGTTGAACAGTGTACATTCATTAAGAACAAATACCACGGATCAACCTAAAATTGCTTCAGCAAGTCCAAAGGGATTTTATACTAAGTACCAATGTTGCCCTGATTTAAATTGGTCTCTTACTTAAAGACAAGAGTATCCAAGAGAACTAATACCTTGTGGTTTTGACAACTTCTCCATCTTTGCAGCTTAGAATTTCTAAGGTAAGTTGACTTCCCCCCCCGAATGTTTTTACTACAGGTTTAAATTCAACTGTTATTGGCTATCAGCAGACTGAACATATTATGAGCTGCTAATTATTTACAGATAGAAACATTGTTGTTCATGTTAAATTACTGCATGCAAAGTCCCATTATTTGCCTTTTGAAAGGTACATCTAGTTGGGTATTTCAGACATTAGTAAATTTACTACAGATTCTCACTAAATACAATCACTTGTTGTAACTGAGCATACAGATTCTTGGACTTAGCTACCTAGCTTATCATATTCAGAGCATCAAAACACATCAGAACTACAAATAAATAACAAACATACTTCCCTGAAGAATAGCCTAAGGTGTAAACTGTATTTAGAATACATCTAAACAAATAAAAAGAATTTTTAACTTTTAAACCTACTTTTTTAAAAGAATACGTTATTTCCAAACAATTCTCCCCATGCTGCTTAATGGTTTGAAACATTCTGTTAAAGGTTCTCTGTATAATTTCTGAACCAGCAATACTCAATGCACAAATGTAAGGTAGAAACTGTGCCAAAATGACAGCTTCATAGGATTTGTTATGAATGCAAGAATTTGCTAGATAACAGGTAAATACTACAAGTTCTTCTGAAGTCAGTCTCCTTTATTTTCATCACTTCTTGACAGAATTTCCTTAAATATGCCCTCATTCCATGCTAAATGCTTGACATTTAAAGGCTTTGCACTCTGTCCAACAAGCAGAACACATAATGACACAGCTCATGCGGGGTGGGGAGGAGGGAAATCAAGAAGAGCTGAAGCAACAGAAGTCCAAGCTTTGAAGCAATTTATTTATGTGGAGCACTTACACTTAACAATCCTTTAGAGTTACATTTACAATGGCTCTGCATCAGTTCACACTACAGACTCTCCTCTTTTTTTTGTGGCACGTGTAAGATTTGTTAAATATGACAATACAGCTAAAATACATTTCTGCTGTTATTCTGATAAGTAGTAAATTGCGTTATAAAACTGCACTGCCGCAAGCAAGTGGTGCCTCCTACACCATTCTCAGTTAATTCAATCATTCTGATCAAAATTATTTGACAACTTGTCTATTAACCTTCTTAATGCTCACTTACGAAATACACTGCAGTTCCATACATCAACTGAGAGGGGAGCCACCAAGAAGCTGGGAATACTAACCAGTAACCACTGAGCACACACCTGACTTCTGTCAGTGCAGGTAACTGCTCCTGGCTCTCTTCCAGAGCCTATTAACAGCTCATGTACTCTTTTCAGACATAGGAAGATAATAGGTATTTATCTTAACTAGTGTCATCTAGGAAGCCTGGGATGAAAGCCAAGTTCTGAGAAACCCGTCTGGAGTTAGCATTTGAAGTGACCATTAGCTCTCTCTAATCTCAACAGAAACTACAAATACCCAAGCCATTTCAATTTAGATCCCATTTAAACAAGACAGAAAGACAGGACACGCAGCAGCACGTTCATAGATAACCTGTATCCTTGCCTGAAGGCCTTCTTATATACATATCTAAAAATTACTGTTTGTTACATCAACTATCTAGATTACTGGGACATTGAAGCAGATATAAAAAAGTCCAAGTTCACCACATTTGACTAAGAATGCAATTAAAAAAATCTAGCCAAAGAACATGAGTGATTTGTGGCTTTCACACCTGTTCCACACAAATGAAAACTCATAGAGGATCTACATTCAGTGCCATTTCTAGCATTAACAGCAAGGTTGAGAATTGCGATACCAAAGTGACAAAACTAACAGTTGTCCACAGCAGCCAAGTTACAGTGGCAGCACGTACATTTCCATGCCACTGTTGCATTTTACACTGAATTAGTGTTAAGAGAAGTTCTGCATGGTAACTGTGGGATTTTTGCTGTTGTACACTCTCAGAAGATTCCTGATTTCCTGAGACCTCCACTGCAGGATTACTTCTCACTTACAGCTCATGCTCCTTATTTGGATATCAACTACTTTTAATGAAGGCACATCCAATCAGCCTTTTCAGTAGCCATTACAGCATGTGGGTGTCTCAGATATTCAAATAAACTAAAACCAACAAGACAAACTCCTATGTGATAGTGCTGTAGTCCTGTATTAGTAACTCTCACCAAATAGGTATAAAGAGAAGGAAAGTAAATACTGCATCTCCATAAATTACACACACCATGCTTATGTGCCTAGAAAGTTTCCACCTCCATACTGAGAAAATGTGATCAGTCACACCTTCTTTCATAAGAAAATGCTCAAGCTCAAGCAGTCTGTAGCCAGAGCCGTGGCTGATGGCATTGAGACCTTGTTCCATTCTCCAAATGGTGGCTTCATGCTGGTTCTGACCTGCAAAGTCTCAAATATCTTGGCACCCAAATTTAAAATTACTTTCATGGAACTCTGATGAGTAGTCCTGTAGACTGCCAATATCATGTTTTTCCATACAAACACATACAAGCTTCATCAAGACAACATTATTATAGCTAAGCTATTGGTCTCAGCACCTGGAACAAAAACGTCTAAGGCAGCCACATAACTTACTATCCCTCTAGAAAGTGACCATCTCTTCATAATGCACAGCTGAATTTGGATCTGTTGATCCAGTCCAGGCCTGAAAGAAGTCAAGGAAGGATACAAGTTATCTCAGCCAACTTTCTCTTTAGTAAACCCTTTCCTTCCTTGAATACTGCTGCTGTAATTGATAGCTCAAACAAATGGGTTAATAAGCTGCATCACTGTAAGTTGGTGATAGTGCTTCAGTAAATTTCTCATGAGATCACAGAAGTTTAAAGCATCGTAACAAGGCTTTCAAAACCATTGATTGCTTCTCTCCAGTGATGCTACTTCACAGTATTATCCTAGCCACATTTATAACAGCAAGACAAACTGGCCCAGAAACTCAGTTATTTTCATGCCTGGGCTGCTTCTGCAAAAAAAAAACTGTGCCAACATAAGAACAATACTATAAAAAAAACCCAAATCTTCAATATCAGCCCTGAAGTTCAGTCAATTCTACCAAAACTGAGCTATACCTGGATCATTAACATAACCGAGAAGATTGGAGATACGAGGAGACCACTACACATAGCTGTTGTCTGACCTTGGAACAGCCTTAATCAGTGACAAAAGAACATAAATCAGTTTGAAAGCCCGTTTCAAATGTCAGTTTTTCTGACATTAAGAACATTGCAGAGAAGGAATAAAGAAGAGCAAGCCTTTCATTCTCAGGTAAACTAACTTTCAACAGTTTCTCCTTAAGGAAAGAAGTTGCATTCAAACTTTCACATAAGAGTTATAAAATCAGTGACTAAATGAAACAGGTTAGGAATTAAGTTTAGTCCTCTGTGAAACTTCTAGAGGATTATGTATTTTTATTTACACATACACACACACTTAATAAGCATTCAGTATCTAATGGGATGACTTTGATCATTTTGACCACTTTGATCATTTATACACTGTTAAGTTTTCACAGAAGTACATTTAGAAAGTTGGTGTAAAAAGTAACTCACAGCTGTGTTAAATAGAAGCAGTTAAAAAAATCTTTAATAACTAGATGAGTAAGTTGTCCCTTCATGAAATCCCAGAACAGCTTTTTCTTTTTATCAAACACTTTCACAACAAACACAACAGGTATCACAAGAGTTCCTTTTAATATATGCAAGACATTGGCAATATCACAAATTACTTAGCTGATATAACACTCTGCAAAGTCAATGGTTGCATTCTGGCCTGTAAAGATAGAAGTAAAGCCCTAAAAGCTTTACTTCATAGCTCACATTAAGAAAATGCTTGCAGAATACCAGGATAAACTAAACTTTGGCTTAAAGCATTTTTCCTGACAGAAAAAAATCATACCTATAACCAGGCCTGAATTTGACCCAACATAGAGTGGCATGATGGGGTTTTTTTCATGTTCAAGAAGGTTATGACAGCATTTCTAGTGAACAAAATCAATTTCTTACCTTCAACCCGTGATTCCAAGTACTTATCCAACTCAGCATCTTTTTTCACTGCCTCATCTGAAACCTTGGGAGCATTTGAAAAACAAACTAGTACAATACTCATGTTATCACGACTCCCCTATGTGACAAGGAAAAAAACAAGAGTTAGAATCTTGAGTCTTATTTGTATTTTTTCTATTTTTGTCACATTTTTACTTGTTCCAACTACAGTACTATGATACACCTAAAAAGAAGAAAACTTGCAATAAAACTGTTTTGATTAAAAAGAACCCCAAGTTTTCCAACTGAGCTATTTGCTAAAATGAATGTTACCAATTTCCATTGTACATCCTTGAAGTTTAAGATATTTAGTGGACTTACTTACACGTCAGCCATTTAAAAATAGTATCAAGAAAATGGGTCAGAAATTGGACAGTTGTTTAATGTTACCTTAAGCCGAATTAAAAAACCAACTCCTGATGCAATATAAAAAGCAGAATCCTAGACTACTAGAATAGTTAGCTACAGCTACTAATTTATTACTATCATGTGCTCAGTAGTATCAGCCAACAGCTGTTGTCAGATATTAGTTTTAATTTCAGATCTTCACTAGTAAGCTCTGATGCCACTTTCCTGCTCATATTTAATTTTTAAAATTATAATCCACTGCCAAATTTAAAACCTCACTGTCTTAAGTCTCTTAGAAGGAGATTCACCAGAACTGTAACTTAAATTCCTGGTTTGAAATCAAGATCTTAACTTCTCCATCCGCCTTTTGGTAGAATTTTCAGTGCTGTTGGTAACTGCATATTGTTTCTGTGTCAGCTCAGCCTACTGGATAGTTGCTATGATCTATCACAACTCCTCCTCTTAAAGAAATTAAGTAGGAATCTGACATTACAATAAATTCCTTCAGAAGTACTCAGGAGTTAGTCTACATTTCCTATTGCACCAAGCATATAGGAACACCCATCTTTTACAGTTGATATTATATGGTACAACTCACATCCTGAAGACAGAGGACACCATTCTGATATCATCACAAACTGCAGAGATCCAGGATCTGACTTTATAAAGTAAACATGAGGTCAGGGCTCAGTTTTACTCAAAGTATACTACTGTGACCACCCTTTAACAAGGTTGATCAAGTGCTTGGTCAGAAAAGGTACCCTTCAGTGTTAGAATTCTCAATGTTAATGTTATCATTAAAATGACATGTTTGGTCTGTGGCGTACTGAAGGAACTCTATTTGCCCTAGAAGGAGTTGCACTTTTCAGGGAATGCTAGAAATGGTCTATCTACAAAACGTATACAGACCGATCTGTAGTTGCTCTGAGCAAACTCGAAATTTGATGAGCAAGCTCAGATGCAGAAGTAGTGCTTCTCCACCTAAGCTACAACAATGAGCTGAGGAGACCAGTTCAGATGACAGCTAAACCATACCTTGAAGAGGAGATTAGGCAAACACTGGATTTATGCAAAGGACACAAGCACTGCCCAACTTGAAAGAAAAACAATACACCAAACTTGCAGAGAATTCATTAATTTTTAAATAGCTTGCACTTAGAAACAAAGTTTAGATCTGGAAACATACCCAAGTATTACTTGAGGAAATAATCAACCTTTATTTTTGCAATTGCTATCATTTCTTCAGGCACAAAGGATGATGTTGTATATTTGTCAGAAAGGATATAGAGTCAAATAGGTACAGAAGGTTGAGGGAACAAAGAGGTAAAAGGGGAAGAGTAGGCCAGGAATAGCAATTAACACTGCACCCATCTAAACAGAAGATCGTTTTTGAATAGTTGCTTAGAGAAAACAATTACGTACCTTATGTAAACAAGTGTCCACTACCCAATTGCACACTTTTTCCAGGTCATCCGATACTTCAAGTCTAGACTTAACAAATTCACAGAGCTCTTCATTGCTCATTACATCCCAGATTCCATCACAAGCCAAGATGATAAACTCATCTTCTTCTGCCCTTAAAATTTCACAAACCTCAGGCTCTGGAGAAACAAGTTGTTCTGTAGGGCCTTTACCGTCAACACATTTGTAGTCATAGTCCCCCAGAGCTCGAGAAACTGCCAATGAACCATTAACACGCTGAATCATTACACTGCCTCCTGCATTCTGGATTCGTTCTTTCTCCCTTGGGTTGCAAGGTTTGTGATCCTGTGTTGAAAAACACACTTGTCCATTCCTATACAGAACAGCACGTGAATCACCACAATTGATAAAATATACATGCTCAGGTGAAATCAAAACTGCCACTGCTGTTGAGCCACTTCTGTCCATCCCATTTCTGAGGTCTGAGAAATTGCGCATATACTCATCAATTTTCAAAAAGCCAGTTCTGATTCCACTCTTGACATTTTCCACTGAAGGTTCAAGAGCAGATCCAGATTTTTCTGTCGCCCTAAAGTCTTCATTGTTAGTGATGTGTTCTAGTAAGTGTGCGGAGCAATAATTTGCAACGCGAGATCCTGCGTGACCATCATAGACAGCAAAAAAGGACCAGTCCTCTAAGCCCTGGGGAATACCTACAACAGCTGTGTGAGCATCTTCCATTTCCACTCTCCATCCCTGCATACTGCTGAGGCCGTAACGCAAGCCATTCCCTGCACCATGAGCATTATGTTTTTCAGTTTTTGGTTTATCCAAAAATGCACCCATGTTTATACAATATTGAATCTGGAAAACAGAGAAGAAAAGTCTTAGTTTGTAAAATCACCACTCCATATAAGCTTTGTTCTATCTTTGCCATCTTTCTTCTTTGTAAAGCAAGTGGTTAAGCATGCACATGTACAAAAAGTCAACAACAGAAGGAAAAAATTTAGTAAATTACACAAACGAAGCATGAATTTACAGATACCTGTTTGCATTTTTAGGTAGGTTTTTTGTTTGTTTGGAGGTTTTTTTGGTGGGGTATTTTGTCTTTCAAAGAGCTACTTTAACAAAATTAAAAGCTCTCCATTGGAAGGCAGAGCAGTTCACATACCTTTGCAGCCCTGCCCATTTTGTTGTTTTCTGCAGAAACTAATTCATGATGGAAGAATAATAACCATAGCATTCATATCCTCTTCCCAGTTTTACTGTAGCATGAAGAGAAGCTAATACTTCATAAACAAGGACTACTCTTCTGCATTCTAGTGAAGCATGGCAAAAGTGGCAATAGGGGAATGCAGATCATCTGCCAAAGGAAACCATAAGGAAAATCCTGCTCTGATCCAAGAGAGCTTCCCTCGGATTCTCTGAATAAATGGTATAATTATAGTACAATGCAATCAGCAAAAAAAATTAGTTAAGATTCTACATCCAACCTCCCTTTTTAGGACAAAAAGTCAGGACTTTCCTCCAGATAATCCAAACTTGACACTGTCTCTTTCCTACAGTGACCTCTGTGAGGTGCTGAGGATCTCCACTACGACACAGTCCCCAACAATTTGCTCACTGGTTATGCCTCTTTTGAACTGTGTCTCTCACTCTTACTTTGACACAAGTTTCTACAGACCTTCCCAAATACTGATGTAACTTCGTATTTGGTTTACTTTTTAGTCTATTTTTACTGTGTGTCTTCATTCAGGTTTAATGGCCTTTGACTCAGGTGCTACTAACGTTATGTGAAAGGATCACTGTGGTTCTGTGAGAGATTGAGCATCATATAACTTGATGTACTTTTTCTTAAAATGAGTAGAGTAAGCATACGGCTAAGTCACATCAAGTCAGGAATGCCAGAATTTAAACGGCTCTTATGTTTGAGTACTGTGCATCATTCTAAGTCTTCCTAGTATCTGTTCTTTCATGGAATAAACCACTAATGAGACTCCAGAAAGATTTACTTGAGAAGATTATTTCTTCAAACAGCTAGAAATTGAGGTCTTGCATGGGCAGTACAAATAACACTGTGCAATTACTCCCTCTAGTCCAGCTATGAGATGCTACCATGATTTCTGACACTTTCTCACTTATTAGGGAACTCCACACTTGTTAGTTGTCTCTATGTACCAATCTTCTGCTACTGAGTCCAATTTACAACACACAAATCTTGTGCTTGCTAAATTGTCTTAAGGAGCTATTAAAAATAGGAATTGTATGACACCAAAGAAATGTCTCGAGCCTTTTCTGCTCTCCAAATCAGGCTTTTCATGTACAAGGCACATATCCTCAGCTGCAGAATCTAGAATAAACCCAAATTATTAAGGGAACATGCTTGGAGACTGTTACCAATTTGATTTATTCCATATAATCATAAAAATTCCCCAAACAGAAGTTTATGAAACAAAACCAGAAATACCATTTTTCAGATAATGGCACGTCTCATACAAAAAAATATGTTACAGAATGGCTTCAAACCCACATCTAACATTCTCTAAATACTTCCTGTACTTTCAAACACGTACTGTCCATTCTAAACTTCCTACTTTCCAAATCAGTTCAATGTCACGATATTATCTAAAGAATTCCATGTACAAAATCCCACAAATATTATCTTTATTCTTTATCTCTGTATTCACCATCCACTGGCCTCTAATTATAGTACCTGTGATAGTAAAGATGAAGATAAAATGACTACACAACCTTATATTATGTATTGTAAGCTTCATACTGTATACAAATAGCAAGCAAAAGCAGTGACATTCTGATCACAACTATTTGCATCATTATTTTTCTTTATCTGAAAAGAATATTTACAACATTGCAAATCAGTAGAAGCAACACATAGCAATGGAATGAAGAATTCAATACCTAACAAGGTCCTCAGCCAAAATGCTTTTCACAACCCTTTCTCCTGACAGATCTGATCTTGCTTTTAAAAAGCAAACAAAAAAGAATCAGTGTGAAATAGTGTCATAAAAGCAAAGCAAGGCAGAGCTACAGAACACCACAAGTAAGCATTCTCAGCAACTGACCTTCTTAGTCACAAACTCAACAAGTTACACGTAGTTTAATAGCTCAACTGCCATCACTAAAGGAGATTAATGGAAGAATTCTAACAGCTGCTGACCACTTATTCACAAATTACACACAAAACCAGCAAAAATTTAACACAGGACTCAAGTACTGCCAAAATGACAGAAGTCCTCCAACACTTAAGACCTTGTCCTTTAATTGTATGTTCTTATGTTCTTAAAATAAAAAATGGGGGAAAATCATATGACTAAGGAAAACGATAAGATCCTATTTAATTGCAAGAGCCTATGAGCTCAGTAGAGTGTAGTGTTTTATATATATGTTATAAATATGTTTATATATTATATATATGTTAAAAAAACCCCAAAGGCAAGTTTCACAGCTTTACCTATTTCATAAGTAGCTTCACTTTTTACAGCACAGGAGTGTGAAACTGAAAAGATCATACTAAAGATTATAGTCTTGATAATCTAAATATCCTGTCTAATATCACAGAACTTTAACAAAGGATGCAGAAATTGACTTGCAACCAGTAAGAAAACAAAAAGTCTAGGAATCAACTTATGGCTGGCCATATGGAAGACACCAAACACATAAAAGAAGTCTTTCTATCACTGTCTGTATTATGTAGACTAGATAAGGCAGCAAACTGATTTCAAGACCAGACGAAAAACTCAGGCCATTTCAGTGAGCATGAAAAAACATTGAAACTCAGCTTTTCAATAAAAATTATCAGTGATAGTAAGGCACAAAGATGATTTACACATGTTAAATGACACGGCATAGGGGTGAGTACAATTATTCCTATTAGATGTTATGCACAAATGTAATTTGAACTTCACATCTACAATGCCAACACACACACTATCTCTAGGAGTAAATCAGCTGTGTATTTACCTATCTACAAATCAGTTAAGTAAATCTGAGATACCTTAATAAAATTGGTATCATTGTACCAAACTCTGGTTTTTAGTAAAGCAGTTTGTATAACAAACAAAGCACATCACAAGAAACAAAACACTACTTGTTTTCTTTAAAATTAAAAGTTACAAAACAAAAGAGTTCCACAGGAGAAACAGTACCCTGGTTCTCACATCTAGTTTTGTCCTTCTTAACATCTCAGGCTAGATCAATGAACACACTTGAGCACCTAAAAATGGAAATCAGCCAAACTGACCTTCAAAAATCCTACAGAAGGCAAAGCCTATAATAGGTCTAACCTGGTGTTTCCATCTTCTATTTTAAGCTAGATACAAATCAATCCTGACAAGCACCTAACTAACATTTAAGTCAGGAGTCAGGTCAGAATTCACAAGTTACAAAATCAGATATTCATGCTGGGAGAGACCTCTAGAACTTATCTAGTCCAAGTCCCTATTCGAAGTTCAATCAATGTAATATCCAACACCAAAGATGTCTAAGGCTGTTCAAATCCTTATCAGGTTTTAAACATCTCAAAGGATAACGATTCTATAACCTCTGAGCAATCAGTTTACATCATAATGAAAACAGAACTCTCATCAGTGCAATCTGTGTCCTTGGCCTTTTAGGCTTTCATTACACATCTCTGGGAAAAGCATAGCTGTATCTTGTCTATACCCTCCCATTACATGACTGGAAGACAGCAACTGGATCCACCCCTTGGCCTTTTCTCATCCAGACTGAAGGAACTTGGCTCTCTCCTCTCTTCCTACATTACATGCTCCAGCCCCTTAAGAGTGGTCCTCTGCTCAACTCGCTCCACAGTGTCTTTCTTGTACTGGGGGTCCAACACTCCACACTGTATTCCAGCCCCATCAGTTCCAAACAGAGGGAAATAATCACTTCTCCCAACAGGCTGTATAAACCTTTTTTAATGTGGCCCAAGCTTTCATCACAACAGATACAATGTTCCCTAATGTTAAACTAACCTGTGCTGGTTGTCCACTAAGGCCCCATAATTCTTTTTCTGCAAAGCTCATTCCTAGATAGTCATCACCGAGCCTGCACTGACAGATAAGGTTACTCTCTTCCAGGTACATGCCTTGATTAAACTTTCTGAGGTCATCATCAGACCATTTGATCAACTTGTCACGATCTTTTTAGCTACTGTTAAGTTCATCACCTGGTAAATGCCAACGATTACCAAGGCTGAAAGGGTTTTGGAAGGTCTTTAGAGGAAGAAAATACTGCCCTTTCCCCCGCCACTCTCTGAGAATGGAATAAATTGAGACTGAGCAATGTGCTGCCAATGCAGCAGCTCTAGCTACCGCTCTAATGTACACTCTTCATCTAGTTTGAGATCAATAGATAAGCTATTTCTAAGAGTTCAGGGCAGTAAGTTTCTAACAAAAGTTGATATCCCTTTCCCAGGGCAAAACCTAACCCAAGGCTTATTTCTCTGAAGTCCTAACATTCTTCTCTGATGTTTCCTACCTGATAGAAATCCTACATGAAGTCCTTACCTCCTATACAGAGAACATAAGCAGTAATTCAGGCTCAGGAAACCAAAGACATCTACCCTTCCGAGGCAGGGAAATATGAAGACAAAAGCCATGTCCTCTGACACATACAAAAAGTTAGTTAGTGATCGCTATCCTTTTCCCCACAGCTACACAGTGAAGACTTTCTTTGGTATTAGATCGCCATAGAATAAAGGGTCTTCAAATCAGGTCTGTGCTCAAGCTCTGAATTTCTCTGGTTAACAGAAAAACAAACACACTCACTGATTTCTTTCCTCAAGATCTAGTTATAAAATAGCAAATGGTTCTTGCTTGGGTACAGATATCCATGATTTTCTAGTACATCAGGAAGGCAAAATAGGCAGCTACTTTAAATGAAACCACCCTCCTTTTCATACAGATTGATATTTAACAGGCAGAAATATGCACTTGCTGATTGCCATGAAGGCAGCAGTCCTAGTTTCAGCTGGGATAGAGTTGATTTTCTTCCTAGTAGCTGGTAAGAGTGTTGTGTTTTGGATTTAGTATGAGAACCATGTTGATAACACACTGGTGTTTTCAGCTGTTGCTAAGTAGTGTTTATATGAAGTCAAGGACTTTCCAGCTTCTCATACCCTGCCAGTGAGAAGGCTGGGGTGCACAAGGAGTTGGGAGGGGACACAGCCAAGACAGCTGACCCCAACTGGCAAAGGGATATTCCACACCATTTGATGTCATGCTCAATATATAAACTGTGGCAAAAGCCGGCCAGGGACTGCTTCAGAACTCACTGGGCCTTGGTTGGTAAGTAGTGAGCAACTACATTGTACATCACTTCTCATATATATTCCAATTCTTTCATTATTATTATTATTATTATCATAATAATCATTATTATTACTTTTCTGTCCCATTATACTGCCTTTATTTCAATGCATGAGTTTTCACACTTGCACTCTTCTGACTCTCTCCCCCATCCCACTAGGGGTGAGTGAGCAAGCAGCTGTGTGATGCTTAGGTGCCATCTCAGCTTAAACCCCAACAGTCCTTTTTGGTTCCCAGCATGGGCCATAACGGGCTGAGGTAACAACAACTCTGACCTGAACATGCTAGAGCAAATTTGCTATGAACATTTGTTATACTGGTTTAAAAGGCACTGGTCACACCGTTGATTTATTTGCTCTTAAAGTTGGTGTGCTTGTTCTTAAACATAGTATCTTACTTGCTTCAGATGTTCCCTGTTGTGCTGTTTATCACCCATGGGAACTTGCCTAAGGTTATGTTATACTTTCTAACACTGGCTTATGATATGACAGAATTGCTGATGGTGAAAGTAATCTGGTATTCATACTCAGCATTGCCATCATCACTGTACTTTGGGAGCCATCTATAGGAAACTATTAATAATTGCACCTTCTACCTTCTATCCAGAGCCCCAAGCCATGGGGGAGACACCTCTCTACTTCCCTTCTTCTTCCCCTTCTCCTCCAGGCTAGCTTCAATAGCTCTTAAGAAGTTTTAATATCCTCGAGATGTTCAAACTGGCATGTTCCTACTGCTCTGTCTTCTGAATGTGTTCCACGTCTTGTTTAAGGTTAAACAACTATATTAAGAATAACCATTCCGGGATCTGCCTCAAGGATGGATAGGGCAGGATGTGTGGGATGGTATGGGCAAGTACCTAAGCCAGTGGGCATCCCTGGTGTTTTGGAACTTCGCCCAGAACAAGTGCAGAATCTGCAAAAACTAGTTAAGTACTTGGAAAAGGAATGCTGTAACCCTCACGGCTCCAGAAACACAAAAGACTGCAATGTGCTGGGGCCTGGCCCATGACTACCAAGCCCTGCTCAACACTATTCAGTACTCAAGGGGAAAAGAACATCTCTGGATCTGATAGCAAAGGGACAGGCAATGCAGTTACTACAACCCTGGCAAGAGGCAATGTGGCTGAACCAGAGAAGCAACCTATGCCAGTATCAGTCGCCCCTCCACACAAAAAAATAAGTACTAAGGTCACCTCATACAGTAAGGAATGAAGAAGTAGGGCCATCACGAAAAAAGGAAGAGGCAGAACCCATAAAAGAGATGGTAATCATGCAATCCCTATCCCCAAGTGAACTGAGACACACATGGAAAGACTTCAGTCATCATCTAGGTAAGCCCGATGTCCCCTGGCTGCTCTGATGCTGGGATAATGGGTACAGTAATCTGGAATTTGAGGGTAAGGAAACCAAGCAGCTGGGATCACTTTCTAGGGAACAGGGGAATTGACAAAACAATTAGAAAAGGGGCACAAGCCCTCAGCCTCTGGAGGCAACTCCTGTCATGTGTGAAGGGAAAGCATCATCTCAGGGAATGCTGTATGTCACCCAGATGAAAACTACTATGAAGAGAGGTATCTTGGGTCCTGAAAAATGAGTCTTCGGGTGACACAGCATCCCAGAAAAAATTGAGTCAGACAATGGTACTCACTTCAGAAACAATCTCACAGGCACCTGGTCCAAAGATCATGGCATCAAGTGAGTATGTCATATCCCCTATCATACCACAGCCTCTGGGAAAATCGAATGGTACAATGGACTGTTAAAAGACTATACCAACAGCAACAGGTGGTTGAACACTCAAACACTGGGATACACCACCTGGCTAGTGAACACTAGGGCATCTGTCCATCAAGCTGGCCCTGACAAATCAAGAGCCTTTTCATACTGTAGAAGGGGACAAAAGTCCCTGTAGTGCACATAAAAAATATGCTTGGGAAAACAGTCTGGGTTATTTCTGCCTCAGACAAAGGCAAATCCATGTGTGAGATTGTTTTTGCTCAAGGACCTGGGTACACTTGGTGGGTAATGCAGTAAGATGGTAAAGTCCAATGTGCACATCAAGGGAATTTGATTCTGGGTGAGAATATTCAATGATTTGAATTGTATGATGTTAACTGCTACAAGATACTGTATGTCATGACTATGGTTGCTGTATAAATGGTATTACAATAAAAATGATCCAGATTAATGAATTAATTTTGATGACAGAACCAAAAAAGAGCAGTGGTGATAGAACTAGAACTGGTTTCAACATGTAGCAATCCTACACCACACACCATCTCTCCCGCCTTGAAGGACTACTGTGACAGATGTCCCAAAGTCACAGATTAAATAATATCAGACATTTTTAGACATATGGCACATAGAGGGAATGATACCTGCCTGTATATTTCAAAAGATATGAAAAGGTGGTGGTGAGTAATTGAGATGTTGTGGAAAGGATGGAACCTACAGTATGGACATAAATAGTATAGAATAAGAGGTAGATGATGTATCCTCATTTTGGCTGGGATAGAGTTAATGTTCTTCCTAGTAGCTGGTAAGAGTGTTGTGTTTTGAATTTAGTATGAGAACCATGTTGATATCACACTGCTGTTTTTCGTTGTTGCTAAGTGGTGTTTATACGAAGTCAAGGACTTCACAGCTTCTCATGCCCTGCCAATGAGAAGGCTGGGGGTGCACAAGGAGTTGGGAGGGGACAAAGCCAGGCCAGCTGACCCAAACCAGTGAAAGGGATATTCCACACCATATGATGTCATACACAGCATATAAACTGGGGGAAAGCTGGCGAGGGGCTGCTGCTTGGGAACTGGCTTGGCATCGGTCAACAAGTGGTGAGCAATTGCACTGTGTATCACTTCTCTATATTCTAATTATTTTATTATTATAAAATATTTAACATTATAATTATGCCTTCCCTTTCTGTCCCATTAAACTGTCCTTATTTCAGCCTATGAGTTTTCTCACTTTTGCTCCACTGATTCTCTCCCCAGTCCCACTGGGGGCAGGGTTGAGTGAGTAGCTGCGTGGTGCTTTGCTACTGGCTGGGGTTAAACCACAACAGCAGCCAAAATGTAATTAGATTATAAAGGTCTACAAGCCATAATCAAAGTTTTTTTAGATACTATAAAATAATTTACAGATCACATGTCAGTTTCAAAGAGAACATCAAAACTAGACTAATATCTTGATGGCCAACAGTCCCAAAGGCAATATTGTATCTTTTCATATAATGAGAATGGTCCAACATCAATCTTTAGGGCTTAGGTCATAAAAGTGTACTGTAAAATGTCTCTTTCTCAGAAGGATTCACTCAACGGGCCAGTCATTTTTAATAAGTCAGTGCTGTGGAAAAGAAACAGCGCCAGAGTTTCCTGTTACAAAACACATGTGCTCCTGCTATAAAAAAAGAATGACGTTTCAGAACAGAAAACACTGCACTAGATAGTAAAGATGTAAATGATGAATAAATACTCAAAATATCTGTGACAAGCAATTTCCAAGGTTATTGAAAGGGCAGGAAGAAATAACTTCTTCAGCTTAAGTAAAAAAATATAAAATTAAAAATCAAACTTAAACTTGGTAGAAAGCTCCTGTCTGACTCTATCTTGTACTCTCTCATGTGTACATATATGCATACACACACTCTACACATTAAATGCATCTATACACACTGTAGATAGTTTGACATTTCTAATGATTCCATATACCCATCGATTTACATAAGAAATAGTGACATAATAACGTAAGTAATCTTTTACTTATCTTTTATTTACAATATACTGTCATTGTACTGCCGCCATACTTACATTACGCTATTTATACTATATATATAGACCAAATACAAGTTCAGTTGATGACTGAATCCAGCTTTAAAGATCTTCAATATTGATCTCAAAACTTGGGTTTGCTTTTAATTTACTAACCATAAAAATACTGGTACTACATGATTTACATTAGGCGAACACTGACTTTTTGAGCACAAGCTCTATTTGAATCTTGGCTGCAACAGCTACTCTAACTATGTAGCCACAAGTACTGGCAGTCAAGCAGCAGTTAACAGAATCTAAGAATAAGATTAATGATGAGACAGTGATTACTATTCATGTCCACTCCCTCTGGGGTTTATTAGTTTTGAAAGGTTGGTTTGTTTGTAAATAATCTGTGGCCATGGGAGTTACTATTAGGAAAGATCTCAGCTGACCAAAGATACTGACATGAAGAAATTAAATAACAATATAAACCTTTAATATAGATCCTACTATCAAAAACTTTTCTTGCCAGGATGACATGAAAAAAGCCCAATAGGCTCTTAAACCAGGAATTAAACAAAACTTTATGAGTTATCCCCATCACTAGGTAGACTAGACGCCAGGAGCTACAGCTGTAACCTTGAATTTTATCTCTGCTTCTCTATTCTTAGAACAGTTAAGAACAAAAACAAAACACAAAACATTTCCCCACCACACTACTTTTAAACCAGCAAGTTAACATGGTGAAAAAGATTTGAGAATGTGCTTCAGCTGCTTTAAACTGGTCTGGAGGTACAAACCAACCACAGGTGTAATTTGACACTGGATTCATACCTATTTTCAATGTCAGCAACAATACCTGAGTACATTATCACTTCTGCTCTACCTCAGCTACTCACCACTACACTGTGTAAGCAATTCCTTTTCTTCTAGAACTGCTGGCTGAGAGGTTTTTGCCCTTACTCTTTGAACTGCTTCACTGAAGAGGTACCAAGTTAGCTTTAGTATTTTGAAGCTGAGAGGGGTGGAGGGGGTGGGAATAGAAAGGAGCACCAGAAGCTAGGTTAGGAGCTATACCTTTTTTGCTGCTGTGTTTTTAACACCACAACAACATACACACTGCTCTTTTCAGAGGTTCATTTTATATTCAGCTTTCCTGTATGTTATTTAAACATGGATGACGCTAGGTTGTGATCTTCAAGAGCAACTTATACAGCAACCATCTCATGGACGAGTTGCACACTTCTGCACTGAGCCTTCTTATTTTTTTGGAATGCAGTTTGGTAGGTACAAAGTTAGAGATCACACTTCAGATATTCAAGATGAGCTTCACAAAAAACCTTAAAGTGGACTCTGAAAGTAGTTTTGCAATCACAGCATATAGTACAAAGCCATCAGTGATCAGGTTGATGCATTTTTACAGTCACCATGCCTTTATCATGCAGCTTCACCTTTACATAAGTCACAGAAGTGAACTTCGCACAGTACTGTGGCTTGTTTGTCCCTACTGACCACACTATGACAAGGTTTAAATCACATGATATTAACTGAATTTCCTTTTGTTTCCCTGTATGCATTTGTACTTCCTGTAGCCAATAACCATGATCTTCCTCACTAGGCTATTCAAAACAGATACACATGGAACCCAAACACTACAAAGCATTGGCCTAGTACAAAAGTGATTCTTTCATAATAAAGTTTATAGTTATTTCTATGCAGAATTATTTGAATCTTTTTTTTTTCTTTAAATTCAACAGGAGACCAACTATTTTGAATTTAAATTTAGTTTCCTCCTTCTCAATCATTAATCTAATCACCACCATACAGTTTTTTTAAACAAATAGCATCTAAAACTTCAAAGAAAGAGAACCAATGTTTAGCCAATACACTACTGGTATTAAATTGAAGATTTATTTTACTCATTAACATGAAGCAGTATGTCACTAAAAATGAGTCATCCCTTATTCTAGATTTAGGCATTCAAGACAACTTTTCTTACCTTTTTTAATGTTTGGTTACTAAAGCTTCACACACATTTTTGGAGAATAGGGTAGCAATGAATCACCAATTCATATAATCAATAAACTGTTCCTAAACAAGTCTGAAAGACCAGAATAAGCAGGTCTATAGAACCACAGTAAAACACCAAGCCATTTATTTACATAATTGAGCAGTGACTTGTTGATTTACACAAAAATCTGAGGAAGTCAGACACAGGGTTGGGCTAAATGAGTGCTAGAGGTCCATTCCAGGATAAACTGGCCTATGACAATACAAGAGTTGTGCCTTTTTTCAACCTGTTGCATCACTGCAAATTAAGTACAAGCATTCAATCGAAACAATGACCAAAAAAACCCCCAAAACACCAAAACCACAAGACAACAACAAAAAACCCAACCAAAAACCCCAAAACACATTTGAACCCTTCTTTCATTGTAGCAGCAAAACAAAGTCATCTCCTCAGCACTGTCTGACTCTTCTGTCACTGACCTATGCATCATCCAACTCCAGAGTAAGACATATTAGCCTGCTTTATATCAACAGTGCAGACTTCTGTCCTACCACTAAGGAAAAAGAAAGTGCAGCCTAAGGCAAACAACTTTTCTTAACAAAGACACCAAAATGTGGAATCCAGACTGGAAGGCCTTAACTTGATCATAATTCTGCAGATTCAGCATATGCAATAAAGTTATTTCACGGATAATCTTCAAAACACATACTTCCTGTTTAAAAGCATAAATTAATTATTCAGAAATACACAAACCAAAATATGAAATCTGAGTGACTGGTTATTTGTGGTGGTTTGGTTTTGGCTTTTTTGTTTTGTTTAATACAGGTTTGTAGTGCCCTACACACAAGTTTAGAATACAGGGATTGAGTAGTGGGACAAGAGTTACCTCCATCATTGTCAGATGAAGTTATGATAGGAAACAAGCAGCCAAAACATTTTTACTGACCTGGAAGAAGACATCAACCTCTACCCCTGAAAAGGTGATTCAAGAGTTGAAACTACAGTGAATTTGTACTAAGAATTTAGAGATTTTCTATAGCAAAGTTAAAAAAGGTAACTTAAGCAGTACTGCTGATATTAGTGCATTTAAGGAAACATAGACCTTGAGGAGAAAAAGCCACCTGCAGACAGTAAGCCAATCTCAACACACAGTGGCAAAACACTTCATGACTTTTACAGACTGACACTGTACAGTCCTTTGTGTAAGAATATACCTTACTCAAACTCTAGGTTAGCATATATTTAGGTGTTGAAAGATTAAATTTCTTTCCAACTGTGGAAAGAGCTTTGTACCAGACCACAGAAAAGCTGTACTTTAAGTTAAAACTCTTCCCTAATAAATAATAAGCAAAACTCAAGTGCTTTTAAACACCACATCCTTTTATCCAGTCTATTCTGAAATTTCTGTTAAATTCTTGGTCAATTACAAACTGCAAGTTAAAACACAGTTAAAGGAAAAGCAAGTATACCTTTCCTATAAATTTCCAAGTGACAGAATTTGCTCTTACCTGTAATTGCAACTTTGTCAAGGTTCTAGTTCCGTGCTCAAAGAATTAGTTTACATTCCTGCTGCCAAGAAGCACACAACCGAATGACTTGCAAAACCTTGAGATAACCATACAGGACACAGCATCTGCTTTATTTTGGTATTTCCTAAAAGAAACAAAGAAAGTAGTTAGCTACTCCAGATGGTTTACAACAGATTTGTACATGAATTTTTTCATGAATACAACTTTTCCTAAATAGAAGTGCTTGAACTAAAGACACACCTGGATGTCAAAAGACCTTCCAGTACACTCTCTAAATATCATTATTAAAGATTGATGCTAACAAAGATTCAGATATCTTTTTCCTTATTTCCTTCACCAGCACAGACTAGCACTTAAAAAGCCATCTAGCGTATTACCTAGTAATGCTATTTGCTTCATTTTATTCCCCTGCTCCAATGACAGAGTATCCCTTGAGTACTTGACAAGAATTAAACCCACTAAATGTGCCATGTATAATTTGTAAGCTCTTTATTGTGCTTACTTAGATAAAAACGCACAAGAGTTTAAAACAAAAGCAATAAGCTTTAGTTGCAAAAGTACCTCAGCTCCTGTGAAATAAGAATAACTATTTCTTTCAAGGAAGCTTTTACAAAATTAACCACAAATTCAGCTTAAAATGCAAAAGCAGCAGATACACACATTTAAGTTGTTAGTTATCCACCCAAGCATCTACCCATTATTTTGAACAGGATGCAAATGTCCAAATTCCTTCATGGGTCAGGGACTACATATTTAATCTTATAAACTGCTGCATCTTACACAAGTTACCATGACAGTACACTGGTAGAAGGAACCATCACAGGAAGAATTCTGCTTAACAGCCAGCTTTGTCTGGGGCATGAGGCAAATACAAGCCTTACTGTAACACTGATGATTTCCAACTGATTACAAGACTTTGATGAACTGAATGAGTGATAAAGGGAGATGTACTACAGACCTTGACTTTAAGCCTGCTGACTGCAGAAAGGAGCTATGAGAACACTGCATAACGGTTTGCCATTTTCAGCTACCAAAAAGTGTCATAAACAAGAAATTCCTCAAGAGGAATACTTTGCTGCTGTTTGAAGAACTCTAGAAGTTTAGTAACTTGTATGCCTGTAATGCTTCAAGTCCTGTATTTTCCCCAACATTCTGTCTTCTCAGGCACCACAACAAAACAGACGATTCAAGGAATCAAACTAAGCCAGAAAACGTAAATTACTTTCTGCCACTTCAGCTCTCTGAACCAGCTCAGGAAAGGCAGTCAAGTGCCAATGACAGAAATGTAGAACCAGCAGCTGCTGCTGATTCAGATTTGCCCAGAGCGTTGTGAAATTACACCTTAACTAGCACTAAATCATTAATGAACTCTGGAAAAGTATTTTGAAGGAACTAGACAGCAAGTACCTTAAATCATTTCGTTGGACTACACAGCAAAAGCCCTCCCCCAAAAGGTAAAATGTTTCAGTAAAAGAAGAGTTGTTTCCACATCCAAGAACTTTTATATTTGGGGGGGGGGACGACACAACACACCCCAACACAACAAAACACAAGCAGTACAGATTCACAGAGTTGCACAAAATAGCCTAATTCCCTCTTCTTAACTACACCAATGATAAGGGCATTAACACAGAACACAACTCCCTTCAAGACCTTCCTCCCACCTTCAGAAGATCCCCTTAATTAGGAAGGTACAGGGGGGCTTGCAGTGCTCAAAAGCCGCAGTTCTAAAGGCTACTAGAGTAGTGTCAGAAGTGGCTGACTAACAAAAGCAGACCGGAAGACAAGTATTACGCTTCCCAGAAGAGCAAGAGGCTTGACCTCTCCCAAATTCTCTTATGCTGCAGAGGATGTGAGAGCATTCATTAGACACAGGTGATTTTTAACCTTAGACAGGTAGCTTACAGTAGGGCAGCTTCACGTATATTTTGGTTTAATAGCATCTTATCCCAGAATATGCTCCTATTTACACCTTAATTATCAGAAGTGAGAAATACTATATGCAGTGTCCTAAAACACAGTAACACCTTAAGATAGGAACTCCATGACTGATCATTGCATAAAGAGGGGACACTACTCCTTACCTACCTCTACACAGCAGTGACTCCTCCAAATAAGCTGTACAATTCTTTTTTCCATATTAAAAGACACTTAGATTCTTGATACAGCTTTGGGATCACAAACTACCGTATCCAGCTCCCAATAATTTGTGTACAGAAAATGCTCACATACACCAATGAAAAGGTGTTACCCTGATTGCTCATCATAAATTACATCCCAAGAATAAAGCTGAATGCTTCCTATTAAGAGGCTTAGCAAAATAACAAGAAGTATTAAGTATTTAATTTGGGCTCCTTAGATCTTTAGAGTATGTAAATGCTCAATATCTGTGTAGGACTCAGTTCAGTAAACTTCTAAGTTTTTGCTATTAAGAAACTAATACCCTACAGTAGAATAGTTTTTAATTCAGCACAACTTAAATATTCCTTGGCTAATAGAGAATTTGAATTTCACCATGTTTACAGTATTTTCTCAGAAGGTACAGACTCTGCAGCCAAAGCTGTAAGTAAATCATTGCTGAAGAACTAAACCCGATATTTAGAAGTAAGCAAATGAAAAAGAAACAAATTATGCAGTCTTGAGTAATGTGAAGAACATGCTATTTTACAGAAGGGTAGGCATCAAATGCTGGTCTTCCTAATGATAAAGTACATACACCCCAGCAGCAAAACACTAATGATCCTCAAGCTGAATCCTAATGCTTAAAACCACACAAACCCACTACAACAATCAGTCCTCTGCAAGTTTCTGGGCAGAGAAGCACCAGGAAAACTGGCTTTATTCTGCTTCACAGACAGCTGTGACTCTGGCCTTCTACAGATAACCAAATCATTGCTGCTTTAAAACAAGTAAAAAAGCCAACCAACCAACCTGAGTATCAGTAGAAAGAGCTATAATCTAATGTGTCATAACTGACCTCATGACATCACAATACCACCACTGCTGATATCATCCCTCAGCGCTGTAAACTGGCTCACACAGAAGATAGTAAAAGATTTTGCAGAACTAAAAGATACTAGGAAGGAGAAGGAAAAGAGCACTAGTGTAAGCTTACCACAAGTTAGCTATATATTGCATCTCCCAATTGCATATTCCCAGCATACAGTAAACGTAAGATAACATCTTTGTCCTCAAAGAGGCATTCATTAGGTTACCTGATTTTTTTCCCAGGAACGTCAGAGCACACACCAAGGGAGTGCACCAGTTGTGCTTCTAGTTCATGCAGTAGCTCTCCCTTAGTCTACATATATGACAAAGCCTGAACTAAAACAGGAGTTAATTTATGTGTAATTACTTAAGACAATGCGCAACTTTCACCCTGAAGAGAAAGTTGTTCGTCCTTTGTAATAAAAGCATAATGAATTCTCTCTGCATCTGCTAAGTGGTACTTGGTTCTATACAAAAACATTGTGAATAAGCCAAGACTAGGCAAAGCCTTGGTTTGGGTTTTTGTGGCTGTGGGCTTTTTACACTGTCCCATCCCATCTCCCCCCTTCAAATGTGGAAGCTGCATTAACATGTTAATTATTACAACACTTAAAGAAAGGAGAATAAACAAAAGTTAAACTAAGAACTCAGTAATTTTGAAGCATTTAAACCTTTTTGAAGCAGTTGTAACTTTCTGAAGAAGTGGAATGGTATCTTGCCACTGCATTTCAGAAGTAACACCCAGAGCTTCCTAAAAAGCTAAATGTCGCCTTGAAATAAGTTTACTTGGGGTTCTAGTGAAAATTTGGTTCAGAAGTTTCAAGTCCACAGTTCCAACTTTATTGCCAGTTAGTCATTTGAACTAATCAGGATTGAATTTCCAACAGAAACACACTATTAGACTAGTATTTCACACTTGTCTAAAAGCTTGATAATACTATGGGCTTAGTTAGCATTCTAATTAGGTCTGTACTTTTAAGTATCACCTCACAAACGGTGGGCTTAAACTACAGCATCGGAAAGCTGCATTTTGATACATCTTACAAAAGCTATTCCAAACTTTTTCCTGCAAAATATATATTTAAAAGCATATAATATATATTATATATTATCTTTAATATATATTTATAAGGCACCTCTAATTCCTAAATTCTCTGTAATTCTCTTTTAGTTAAGCTTTAGATCAGTAAATTCACATTATGGCTATGCAGATGTCTTGGCAACAGTGACAGCTTAAGCAATATTTGTTCTCAGCAGCTCATTCCTGTTTCCACGCTATGTGGCTGAGCAACAGACGCAGATAGTTATGCTGGTACAAGTGAATGCCTGAAGGAGAGACTGCTCATGAAGCTGATGAGTAACTCAAACTCTATTGAATTATATGAGCAGAAGATGAATACCGAAAGCCAGCCTTACTAGAATTCAGAATGCATGTATGCAATATACATTTGCCTACTGGGAGATCAATGGCAAGCACTTACTCCTCCTGTTCTCCTGCAACAGATCAGAGTAATGCTTAACATAACCAAGCACAGAAATACGTCCATCAGTTATGCTGGACAGCTTTTCAAACATCCAGTTTCAGGAACGCTGAAAAGACATCTAACATGCTTCAGTACAAATATCCACATACAAAACCTCAGATTTTCAGTGATCTGATCTTTAGCTGAACTAATAAGAGACTATCTTCAAGAGTTAAAATATGCTTCATTTATGTTAGTGGGCTTTTGCAGAAAAATCTCAATTAAAACCACAAAGGATTGTAAGCAGAAAACTTCTATTTTGAACTAAGATATTTATTGGGACTGCTAGGACTTTCTAGAGAAGAGCTTACAAAAGTCTCTAACTAGCTCCTATTATACATATTACTCTCTACATTATATTATTACATTATAGCTGTAAGTAAAGTTTAGACATGCTTTATGTCTTCCATGGCAATCCAGGAGTTACAGATTGAGGAAGATGCATTCATACTCTGCATGGGTTTATGTTTCTTTTTTTTCTTTATGCAAAGGGCAGAGTATGCAAACATCCATCTTCTTGATGGAGATTCAGAATTGGAGCTCAGACATACAAGAGTGTACTGAAGTACCTATCTTTTGAGCACATTCCTATGGTGTTTCCCCATGAGGTAAATTTATTACCATCTTACAAGCTAGAATACCTAGGTAGCAAAAGTTAATGAGTCAGTTTGAAACCATCTGTCCATTTGTTGCCTTTGTGAACATCTGGCCTTCAAATCATTGTTAAAAAAAGTCACTGCAGGTGCATTACTTAGATTTTGTAAATACCCATCTGCTTAAAACAATCAGAACCCACAGCCTGAGCACTGGTTAAATGTGCTGTGAAAGAACCTGCCACACCTGGCATCTGACAGTGTTACAGAGCACATCTATTCGGAAGTGCTCTGGGCCTAAACGGCATGTCCCTCACGGAAGTGAGGTGTCTCATTCACTCTATCTACTATAGCAGTACTAAAAAGCATCCAGAGTTTGTCAAGCCTTTCCCCAGAAGAAGAGCAAGGCGTTACCAAACCATAGTATTATTCAAATTCAAGAGTAATCTTCCAAATAAACTTTTTCTGTTGATTATGCAGTAGAAAGGGCTTAGCCTTTTTCAGCTAAGGCTTGCAAGAAAACATCTAAAGAGTAACACCATAAAAAAACTCCTACAGAACCAGCTCTTAGGAAAAATCAGAGAAAGCAAAAGATTTCGGATCTGGTTTTGTAGCAAGCATGTGCATTTGGATAATAAACTCCATTGTTGCAGACATCAAAACATTATAGGACAAAGAGGTAAGAAACCTGACAATTTTCTCCAAAATTTTAAGATGCTCTAAGTGTAGGATATAAGCAGGAAGTCTGACACTGTTCAAAGGATTAATATCACTAAGTCTTCCAAAGGAAATGCTTACACAAGTGAAGAACAGATTCTGCGAAGGCCATTTTGATAACTCTTCTCTAAACAGTGTTCAGTGATTTTTAAGCCTGCCAAGAGTTGGAGTTCCCAAAAGTTAATTTTTCATCTGGGTAGAGAATCTCATCCTAGCATCTAGTGGCTTACAATGCATTCAGAACAAGTTAGCTTTTAGATCAAATCTTGCTATCACTATCAAAGCCAATAACGATTTATCCTCAATATCACATTGTGTATTTGTACTTCTCCTTATAGAAGAAAGCTTAAGCATGGTTTTTAGAACATGTCTTTCTGTACCAATCCTGTATTTAGAGCAAATGTCCCAAAAAGTATTCTTAAAGACACAATGGCATCACATATTGTCAGTGGAATGAAGTTTTTTTATTTCTTTATATGATACTGATGATTAGGTGGAGGACTTCACCTCTCTGCAAGTCTTATTCTTCCCCCACTTTCTAAGGGTAAGCCTTCAGGTATGAATGAACTAACTTGAGCCATTATAAGATGATTAAAATAAATTTGGATATAGCTGATGTGTAGTTACCGGAAGCACAAATTCTCTGCTGCACTATTTAGCCACTTGGATCTATCTGTGGGGTTTTTTTAGCCATATTACCACTTGCTAGGTTTATATTCAAATCAGTAGCATAAGAACACCAGTACTACAAGCTGCCAAGTATTAACACTTACTATGCTATAGGCATTTTCATGTTTACTGCAAAACACGCAACTTGGAAAGAGATAATTCAAGCATCTGTTATATCAACTAACAGCCTACACACACAATCTTCCAAAAGAACTAATTTAAATAACATGGGAACCGAAGGCTCCAAATAGGAATTGTTGAAACACAGTTATTTTTATCCCTCAATTACAGCTTTAGAACATCTTTTTTTCCCTTGGTTTCTTCCATGTTAAGTTTTTTCTAGCTACTAGTGAAGTTCCTTCAGTAACAACAGTACTGCCTTTGTGTAAATGAAAAGAATCAGTATGCAGAAATGCAAAGACATCTTAAAATTCTTAAGAGGGTCTATTTACTTAGAAAGTCACTCTCTTATTTCTAACACAGATTTACCACCCTCCTAAATCAAACCAGTTGAACTGATCTGGGTTGTGGTTCATTTCAAGAAAGGCATATCTCAAAGCATTTTTAAGGCAGCTATAAACAAATACTTCAGAGAAGCAGCTGGTCCTAAATGATACGTAATGGTATTCTCTTGTACTAACAGGATCAATACACCTGTAATCACATGACACATACTATTCAAGCCACAGTGTGCTATATGAAGTTAGGTTTCAGATCACAAATGGCTTGTCAGACTACTTCAGTGAACACAGTACTCCCCCCTGCACTTTCATAGCATGCTCTACTTTTCCAGCAGGCTAGAGAAACCTCTTCTTTACAAATATGAAGTCTAATTACAAAAATTACTATCTCTAGGAACTGCAGAGTGAAGCAAATTTCCATTACCTTTTTTTCTGGCAGCAGCCTCCAGTATCGTTGCCTGGACACATGGAATCATTTTCAGGTATCTGCATTGAGGCTATCTGAACTGCTTCACTTGTCATCTAAACAGAGGAGGACTTTGCAAGAAGCAGCCATTCGGCAACTTGCAAGCTTAAATACTCGAAGGTTTTGCCCAATTAGCACTACAACTTTAGTTTCACAATAAATCACTGACTCACTTTAAACCAATACAGTTTAAACTCTCTTGATCTGCATCATATATTTCAATGCTGCAATTTCAGATATATCTATTGACTAAGAACTGCTTTAATTTTGCTATTATGCAAGTATCACAATATGTGTCGAACTACACCTGCAAAAATTCAAAGGGCAATTTTGTCAATAAGAATGTTAAAGCTAACATGCAAGAAGACCATGCCACTTTCAAAAAAAATTAGAGAGGGTGCTTAAGGGCATTACAGGCAGTCAATGCAGTAATGATAGGTCTACACAGACTTGACAGCAAGAAGGATTCCAGGAAGCAAGCATGTTAATAATTCAACATTCATTTTACGCTACTCATCAGGTCAGACATCAGCTGCAGGCAACTGTGGATAACACAGATTAAGACACCATCTCCAGCTCCATCAAAGGTTAGTGCTCCTGTATGCTGTTGGCTGCCAGACATGCCATTGCTGGACTGAATGGTGATGGGAAATCAGGGCAAAGGCGCATAAAACCCCCACGTTAATTGTAGTATGGGGGCAGACACCCTACTCTCTCATCCCATTTAGAGAGGCAACATGTCAAGATACTTTAAAATTATTTGTCTTCCAAAGCTCACAGCTCAGCCTTGCCACTTAACTACATGTAAACCTTAACCTGTGTGTATTCTGAGGTATAACAAACTGTCTGGATTAAACTAGGTATCCATAAAAAATGTAACATCAAGCCACACAAAGGAACACTCGTAAGTATTTAGGCTTTTGCAGAACAACAACTAAAAGAATCTGATGAATTTAGCAGTTTAAGAAAAGTAGACATTCAGCTTGGGGATTACACAGATAATTCAGTAAAACCTACTATATAAAAACCAGAACCACAGTCACAACAAATTAGAAAATCGGTACATGAATAGAAGACTGCTGATGTGAGCCTTCAAACAGATGCTGAATTCAGCCTGAGTGCCAATTTCAGTAGGTTTCCACCTCCCTAAAATTGAAGAGCTAGCATTAGGCAATCAGCTGCCTACATGAAGTGCTACTTGTACTTTCCAGTCCCCAAAACATCTCCTACGTCCTTCTAAGTGACTCCATGTGAATGTCTCCACCATCTGTTCAATGGCTGGATACCATGGCCTTGTATTCCCCTTCTTACACAAACTCCTGTCTTGGCAAGGGATAGCTATGTGCCTCTCTGTATCTCTCTACTACTTTTTCAATTCTGCCCTTGAATGCCATAAATAGGTACCCCAGTCAACATTATCCCCAGCACTGGTCCCCCTGGCAGGAATTCCACTTGGTCTGCTACAGGTTTTATCCCCCTACTCCTAGCAATATTCCCTCCACTATGATATCCATCCAGGCGCAGTGTGGGAGCAACACAACAAATATTATTAGACATTTAGTTAAACTGTGCATGGAAGCTGAAGGCAATGGTATCACTCTGACAGATGATGCTACTGGCTCCTACCACTTCACTGGTGCTCTAACTTGCAGACAGATGACAACTGTTTATGTGCTTGAAGCTATGGCTTTACTGAAAGAAATGTATTTAACACCCCTTCCAAAGCACAGCAAGCTGATTCCCAGTTACATCCTGAGATTTGGAAAGCGACTAAAAACGTATTCAAGAGCTACAATATTGTATTCACAGAGAAATTACAAATGGCTAAGCACAGGACCTAAAAGTAAACCAGAAAGAGTTACTAAGGCACTGCTAATTTAGAAAGACATGCCATTTTATATCATGCAACTCAGTGTACCAGTTTTACAAGTAGGAACACCTATGCTACCCAAAAGACAGCTTTGCACAGCAAACATTAGTTACAACTAGCAACATACTTTATTTTAGTTAAGGAACACAGCTGCAGCTAGAGCTTATATGCCTCTGATCATTAGTGTATTTCCAGAGAAATATGCAGGAGTATTTAATAATACATATTCACAATACTCTGCAGAAATAAGTGTAATATGCAAGAAGCCAAGAATGCAGAAGTAGTACCACGTTGCAAGCCTTGGTATTCATGCTTTTTGTCATCTGATCAGTCTTACCTTAAAGGTAGTACAAAAGTAAAATTTCTTCCGGATCTTTTGTCCTTCTGATACAGATTCACTTTTGACTCTTCCTAGTATATAAGGGGTGAATAGAGCAGAAGAGCCTGTGAGTCTGAAAGTAGCAAGATGGAAGAATTGACCAATTTCTCTGCTAGTTCAACACTATATTCAAGAACTGCTTAGTAGCAACTTCACTGTAAACGGCCACATTAGTCCAGAAGTTCCTAGCTGTCTACGGTTACGCAACAAAATATCACATGAATGCCTTTCACTTGTCAGAGATGAAAGTATGAAATGATCTGAACTACATGCTTCAATGGCCACTACTTGCCAAGAAACTCCCACCATCAATACATTCCACCATCACATGTGAGCAAACCCATTTCCAAACCAGGAATATGTAAACCACCTAAGAGAAAAAGGCTGCATACATTTCTGTATATGCATGCCTGTTCAAGTGCAGAGAGGATGGAAAAGTCTGGCATACTAATGCAGTCATTTACAAGAATGTATCCAGTTCCCAGACTCAAAGGAGAAAAAAGGCTAAAAAGCTGAGATTCAAATTAATCTAAAGCACAGAAACCATGACCAAGAAGCCTGTTACGCTACAAATTTCTTAAAACTCAAAAGCATAAACACACCTGACTATTCACCAGAATCATCTTGGTTACAAAGAAATAAATGAAGTTCTCACAAAGACACGAGAAAGACTATCATACTTAAACCCACTATGCCCACTACACCAGCATACAATTTCTGCAGCATGAATTTACCTAAAACCTTTATTTTGGAGATGTCTACATGCAGCATTTGGGATGACAGCTTTTTTTCACAGGCCTGGGCAAAGCGGAAAGTGAATCAATCACAGAGAAACTGTGATTTAGTTTCCTTTTCCAGTCTCTTTCTTTCCACCAGTAGCTTCAAACAACAAATGCTCCAGAAATTGCTTTGTTTTATCACAAGGTTTGGAAAAATGTATGAAGGCAAGCAAGAGACAAGGCATACTGATCACTATGGAATTCCCAAACTTCTTTTTCAACACCAGGAATCTTTTTCCTTTCTTAGATAAAATGAACTTATTCAATGAATGTACCTTGCTTATGCCATGCTTTCTAAATAGGCGATTTCACGTAATAAATGCTTAATAGAAGAAACAGTCAAAGAGAGTAACTGATGATGTTTAAGTTATTTTATTTAGGAGCACTTGAAATAAATGTCACTCACACAAGGAATCAAGTTTTCAAATGGAACAAACTGTATTGATTAGTTTGACCACTTAGGTCCCTGCCATGGGTGATTGTTCACATAGAATGATTCAGAGTGAAGGGGACCTAAGAGGTCATCCAGTTCAACTTCCTTCTCAAAGTCTTACCTCCTATAATTTCTTAACAGTCATCCCTATTGTAAAAACTTTTCAACATATATGCACCCATTTCAATTTACAACCACTGCCTCTTTGTTTTAACACTGTGCACCTCAGGAAAGAGACTGGCTCCATCTTGGTATTCATCCCTGTATACACCAGATGGTTCATACTGGGACCCTCGTAAGCACTTTTTCTCCAGGGGAAACAGGGCCACAAAAAGCTCTCAGCATCCCTTCTGAGGTCACATACTCCAGCTCCTAGACATCCTGGTGGACTTGCCCTAAGTTTATCAGTGTTGGTCTTATTTGGGGTAAAGAGAACAGGAGCAAGCCTGCACTCAGTATTACAGATGCAGCCTGGGAATATCTGGAACAAATGCCAGCGAAAGGGGAATAAAGCTCTTTTCATTACTGACAGGGGGAAGTGCTGACTTGTATTTAGCCTGCTGTTCATCAGAACCAGGTCCTTTCCATAGAGCTACACTCCAACCAGTTTGTAGCTTTGCAGGGTTACTGATGCTTCTAGCATCGGTTGACCTTGTTGAACTCTGTGAGATTCCAATAGGCCCACTCTTCTAGACTTTGAGTACTTTAGGATGGCTGCCCTGCCTTTAAGCCACCCAGTTGTGTGTTTACCACAAACCTCATTAAGGTGCATTCCACCTATTCCACTGCGTCACTGATAAAGACATTAAAATAAAAAGTAAGTCACAACAGACCCTTGAGGAGCTCCAGCTGTAACTACAGTATGAACTATCAGCTACCCTTTGAGACAACTTTTCAACTGGTTTTAACTGTATCTAGTCATCCATTCACACTGTAAATGGGAGTATGCTGTGGGACACTACAAAGCCTTGCTAAGGTCAAAGTGAAAAAAAACAACCCAAACCAAACCACAAACATCCACAGTTCTCCCCTCAGCTGAAGACCTAGTCATTTGACAGAAGGTAGTCAGATGGGTCAAGCATGACTGACCCCTGGTAATGCCATGCTGACTACTTCCAGTCACCTTCTTCTAGGAGGGCCCAGAAATGTTTTGCTACAGGTTGATACAAACTATTACCGGCACTGCTATCAAAGTAAAGCAGTAGTTAATGCTTTTACCAAGTGAAATATAATAAAGAAAACTTTCCACAACATAGCAAGGATGCCTGAAACAGTGAAGAGGAACCATCTCTGGTTTCAACAGTTTGCAGGATTCAAACGTTCCAAAGCTAAAATCTAAAACCTCTGAGCATAAAAATAAGCAGGTCTCAACAAGAGAGCACAGCCATCAAGCAATTGAGTTTCTGGCTAATTTTCAAGGTATCTGGCAACAAGATGGTAATAGCAGCAGAGATTATGATAGGAAAAACTTGGTGTTCATAACTGTACCTAGTATGTTATAAAAACTGGTGGCTGAGAAAGGGAAGGAGTGGGGAAGACTAGCAAATGGCGAAGACAACTTAAGCATATTTCATTATGCACATTAGAAGGCATTTCTGAAATTCAGATGGATTACACACTTTCAGATGGGTTTAATTTCTCCCTGCCTATATTGAAAAAAACAAGCCACTTTGAGACCCCTGAACATGAACAACTACAGGAACTCTTGGACACAAAAACAGTCAGTGCCTGATAACTGCCAACTCTAGACTCTCCCAGTGATGACATTACTCATGTTTCATCCTAAATACTTCAGTCCCTTTGCAGATCCCCAAAACGTGCTTGAAGAAGGGAGCAGATAAGATACTCCAGGTCCACATTAAGCAGTGAACAATGACAAACCACAGTGGATGAGCAGAGGCTCATCTTATCCCCTAAGGAAATTTGCAAACGTGACAAAAAGCACAGAGAAACAGCTTGACTTGCTCAGGAACTTTCCAACAAACTCCTTACCATGACCTTTGCTATGTAAAGTTTCATTTTCTTCTGTATTCTCATGTGCTTACAGAATAAAAATATTCTTGTCAGCAAGTGCTGATATTTAATTAAACCGGAATGACTGCTGTGAAGGGAATCACATCAACATCTGTAGCAGGCTATGCATTTGGGGAAAATCCAAAGGAAGATATGGATATTTTTAATTTAGTTATTATACAAGTTTTAATATCAGCATTTTAATTGAGTGCTCTTTTACTTTAGGATTGCAACATGGCTGGTGACACTGCAGCAAATGCCACAGCTATGTGACTCCCAGTACAGTCTTCATCACCAGTAGCCTTCCAAATAAGTTTAGGACTTGCACTCACAAGACAGCTCATCAGGTATCCAAACCATTAATGTTAAGAACCAACACTAATAACTATACCTTAGAAGAACCTCCTTTGAAACATCTCAGAGTACAGTCTTACAAGAATATAAGCTAAGCTAAACCAGTAATTGCTGTAAGCTCACCTCCCGCCCTGTGTATTTTCTACTCCAACTTCTGCACCAGTAGTTGCCCTCATATTCTCATGCAGCAAATTGATTCAAGAGGCTGATCTAGAAGAAAATTAACCTCAGCAACAGATACCAGACATGCATACATCACGTAACTCTCACCATGAGATGAGACATAGCCAAATATCAGCATGAGCAGGAAGAAAGGCACATGGTCAGAAGGCTGCAGAAATACAACAGCACTAATATACTTAGCTGATTATACAAGAACCTTTTCTACAATGAAAGTCAGGATCACAAGTGGGTTCCAGAAGCAAATGCCTGAGCAGAAGCCTAACGAGATTTCTTTTTCTGCACTGTAACACTGAAAAATAGCAAAAAAAACCCAAACCAACAAACAAAAAACAATGAAAAAACCCACAAACAAATGATTCTAAGGACTTTAAACTAAAAAGAGGAATACCAGATGCTCACCAACTAGGCAGCATGTAACAGAAAGCTGTTTGGGTAGGGGGAGCCAACTCCCCATAATATAAGCTTTGGTTTTGTCTCTTATGTACATCAAGCAAGCCAGCCTCTAAGATGTTACATCCATTGGTTTTAAACATCTGAAAAGAAATAATAACAGTGCCTGGCTGACAAAGGATGTAAATATATGTACTGCCCACCATTCCCACTGTGGTAACAAAAGATTTAATGACTAGAAATCAATATAGAAGAAATTCAGAATTAAAAACTCGGCTTCAACTGAATTACACACTAGCTACTACTTTAACTGAGATGGGCTTACTTTTGCTCTGCCTCTAGCGTTTTGAAGGCACTACCCTTTGGCAGTTGAACCAAACAAGACTTACTGCTTTTTCCACTCTTAATAGAAAAATTATTTGGGTCACATAAACCCACTCTAATTTTCCTTTCCTTCTCTGAAGACAGTAGTTTAGCCAAGTACATCCTTTCAATCACTCAAAGACTTTCCAGGAACTCTTGCTTCCTCAGTAACAGTGATGCAAGTCTGCCAATTCTATGGCACCTTCACTCCATAATAAGAATAGATCATGACATGCACTATTTTCTCCTCTATTTGCAGGGCTTTTGACAAAGTTCAGGATAAAAACAAACAAAAAAAGCCACAGCCAACATTTACACAGTTCAGGAAAAAGCATTATAGACTAAATTTTCTCCCATCCACCCCAGCCCTTCTCAAGAAGGGACACAAAACCAGGAGAAAATGAGCTCAAATAAACCACACATCAATAAATATAAGGAGACTGAAGACTAACACAAAGAAGCTCCCACTACATTTCTCCCAGCAGTACAAATGTCAGTGGTCAACTTATACTTGTTAGATTTCATCCATGCCAGTATCAGAGTCATGATACCTCTGAAAGGCAATTACAGTAGGCTAGCAGCAGACAGCAGAACTTTGTAATAAGGAGTTGCATATTTGCTGATAAAAATCTTTCACATTATGAACTGACAAATGAATACAAAACAGAACCCTATGATAAGAGAATAAGGAAGAATACCCTTCAGTGAGTAACGTGCTCTGCCTACTTAAGTATTGTCTGGGTTAGCTTAAGTTTTCGGTGAATTTATGGCTTCAGTTCTTTAGAAAGTATTATATTTTTCTTCCTCATTAAGAGCACCAATTATTTCTTCTCCTGCCTTATTTCAGTTTATTTCTTGCAGTAACAGACTTTGACCCAAAGAAAGGAGAGAACAAACAGTAAGTAGAAAGAATCAACAGTTCTGAACTCAGAACAAAATAAACAGTGCAGAAGAAAGTTTGCTCATAGGTAGCCCAGGTTCACCAGTTCTTTTTGTACTCCTGATAGCTTTAGGTTATTGCTAAAACCAGATAAATAGAGGAAAAGGATGATGGAGATTCCAATACAGTGTTCTAGGACTGATTGACTTTAGAAAAGATTCAAGCACAAATCTGACAACTCGTGACAGATCTAAGCTGTCATGTCTGCTTTGTATGCAAGGGCTGTTTTAATCAGTGCTTCAATAAACAAACAAGACCTATGGAGGAAGGGACAACATAGACATACCAAGTAGTTTTCAACATTAGGGTGCTGTTATTTGTGGAACTGACAATATAACCAGGTTTCAAGTCTGGACAAACCTTAAGACACCTTTCAAGTTATGAAATTTACCCCAAGTTTTTGTTTGTACAAACACATTTGAATCTGGTAACCCCAAACAAGTAGTAACTGACCAGTGCTTTTCCTAGATGAGGCTTCCTTTCCCTCTATACAGACTTAAAAATAGGGAAAACTTAAGATTGAAAATAGGATGGTCATTAAATATATCTGAAAATATACAGTATTTTTCAAGGCAACTACTTTCCAACTATAAATTAATAGAGGGTTAAAAAAAAACCCCAAACCCAACAATTTCAGAGTACTTTCCCCAGTGACATTTTTCTGACTGGGTTAAATTCTATTCCCTGCCATTGGCAACTGCAGCCCACAGGCTCATTTCAAGAATCCTGACCTGTACTAGAATTTTATTTCTTCCCTTCTGACTCCATAAGTCAAGCCCTACCTTACTTCCTGTTAAATCATAAGTTGTTTTGACAGTCTGTAACCTTATCCTCTTCCCTCCCAAAGCCAGATATTCTAAGCTGACAGAATCCTGGTTTTTCCTTAAATTAAAACAATAGCACAGCAATAGTCAAAACCACATGGCACGCTGTTATGGTTAACAATAGCTACTATTTTGAGTTCATTAAGTATTTTTAGATTTCTTCTCTGGTCTAGAATTGCTTGTGTTTAGTGCATTCTGGTTAAGAAAGTGAGAAGTCATCCTATTGGATTTAATGTCACAAGCTAGATACTGGTCTTCAAAAGCTCTTAACTTCACTCTTACACTCAAATATAGTAATAAAACATACAGAAGCATAGACTTGGTTCACCGTAAGGCAAACCAAACGAAAACCAGAAGTGAAATAAATACTATTGGTTACTATGATAAAAAAAATAGGATGCAAACCAACATCACTCTGGCAGAGTACTAACAATGGTTTTCTTCCATGCCACACACAAAGCCTAAGTATTATTTCATTTTTAAAACACAGGAAAATGTTAAACTATAGCCTTTATCATTTATAAAAACCAGATGAGCTTTCAAATGTCTGCCTGCAGAGGAGCCTGCACAGCTATTTAACTCTAGCAAACACAGTGGAATGTTCTCTTTCCATCATAATAGTCCACAAAAATGGTATGCTTGTCTTTCTTTTGGGTCCACAAATGACTATTAAAAGAGAGACACCCAAAACTACTTACAGTTTCTTAACATTGTAGGAGATGCACAGAACCTAAAGGAGGGCTGGTTGTAAAACCTCCCTAAAAAACAAGCTGTTGCTATTATTAAAACATCTATTAAATGACTGAATGCCTATGAACTTCTAGGTTATCTTTTAAAAAGCAGTTCAAATTGTGGTGCACTTATGGAGGATTTACAAACAGGTTTCATACACGTGCCCTTACCCCCAACTCTAGCTATTGTTTTCACAAGATTGTTTCCCTTTTGCTTATGTATAAACCCCCTACTACTTGAAGTTTTATGCACAACCTTCTACTAACTTAGAAAAAGCACTCCTCAGAGTAACATAATCAGGCACAACCTAGACTTTGGATGATTCCAATAATTCATCCACCAGGTTAAGCAATCAGTAAGAAAAACAGCAGGAAAGACATCACTTCAGAGAAAAGGAAAAGTGAAACACGAAATCCCTTGCTGCAATATATCTCCTAAAAGAGTGCTAAAGATGCAAGAAGCATGACAAGCTAGCAAATGGATAAGCATCACATCTGAGGAGTCAGTTTAATATACCTGTATGTAGTAGCCTCACAATTACTGGATAATACTTACTAAAGATGCCTGTAAATCCAACCTTTAATTAGACATTATTAATAACCTTCTTAGAGGCATCACTTCAGTTCTTGTGTATGACACACAAAGTGAGATGTTCATGAGTCTTAGCAGACTACATTGTGCACTGGCGCTCTATTGAGATAGATGGAGCTGCTTTTGCCTTCTAAGATGTAGGACTGATCTACATTGACTACCTCAGAGAGTCAACAGACAACCTCTATTAGGACTGGATTCCAGTTTTACAACCCCTGAAATACGAAAAATCTTTGTCTTGAATACGCATATTAAAGAGGACCCTTTTCTTGAAAAAAAGGGCCATAAACAGTTTTTCCTCCAATGCTCCAAAAAGAATCAAATTTTAAATGTTGGACAGTAGAAACCAATGCCTGCAACTAGTACCATATCTGAAGTAAGGTCCTGTGCACAAAGTGGTATTCTTTTGACCACAGTGAGAACTAGAAAAAATAAAACAAGTATTTTATTACTATACTAGGGAAATGGAGAGAGGAACAGAAAGGACACAGTATCTGAGTAGTATCTGTGCTACCTTTCATACCTTTTCAGAAGCTCTCTGAAGTCAGTGCTTTGAGTATAGACCCACTTAAACTGGAAGCAAAAGGAACAATTTCTTCAGCTTTATACACTGAAGACAGAACTCAGAGCTCAGCCTACAGTACTGTATCACTTCAGTACAGTACTTCTCATCTGAAGTTTCAAAGCAGATTACAGTTTCAGCAGCTTTTCAAGGTCACAAGGGCAATCAAAAACACAAGTCCCCTCCCCCTCCAATTCCTAATCCACCACCTTCAAAATCCACTCTAGGTCTCCTTCAGAGACTTCAATACCTCATTCATTTTCAAAACTTTCATTCACTTCTCCTAGAATCATGGTCCAAAACTACCATATGTGGTAACAGTGTGTATTGTAAAAGGCTACAATACATATCAAAGGTGACTTTAGACCTGTCTGTATTTACTCAGAGGTGGTTTAATAAGCATGCGGATACTCTTAAAAACTTTATCTATCCTACAGAGAAGACTTTTAGTAGCCCTTAAGTTGTTGTCATTAGGAACCTAATCTTCTACTTCCAGATACATTGCCTGGAATGCTGGGGGAGAAGGGAGAATACTACTAACACTTCTGGAATAAATGTTAAATAGTGGTAAATATAAAAAGACAGCAAAGCAAGAGATAACATTAGTGGAAAATAAGTTACAAATTTAGAAAGCCAAGCCACTGTGTGTGTCATTCCACACCCCCCCCCCAAGTTTTATTGAAACTGGCCTCAGTCCAGAAGATAACACAAGGGTAAATATTTCATAGATAATCTGGTCCAGTGAGTTCTGTGGAAATAGAAGTCAGATCAAGGAGAGAGGCCCAAATTAGTTCCCCTTCAGGACAAGTGCAGCAGCAGCTCAGCTATGTTACCAAAAACCAACTTCCCGTACAGGACAGCAGGACAGATAGTGCCCCAAACACGTGAAAATACTCTCATAGCTCACAATACAGTATACCCAGAAAAATCCAACCAAAGACACAAAGCCACAGGAAGTCAGGTTTCATAACCTGTTGCTCACACAGCTAGTTTCATTCTTGATTAACTGAGGTCAAACTGAAAGAACTACTTTCTAGAATTTATTGTACTCTTAACACCAGCCATTTCCACACACAGTTTCAAAACTAGGGACAATAATTTGGGAACAGAGACTTAGATACCTGTTCAGATAAACAAACAATCCTTACTCAAAGAGCAGCAAGACAGTTTCTGCAGTCCTGACAACAGCACTCTGGAGGCAGGAGAAGGCAGAATCCAGCACCACACGTAGACCAACACCCTCTGCAATCCCCAGCATGCTTTTTAGAGACCCAGTCTGTACTGCCTATTCACTTAAGGGAGCCTTCAAGCAGTAGTAACTAAACTAAGCCGCCAACACACATCTAAAAAGTTAGGCTGCACTGTGAATTTGAGTGTTCCTTTTCCTGGAGTAACTATAGCAGCAGTGTATTACCACTCACGTGTTTTTACTTCCACCCCTTTGGACCTAGGAGTATCACAAGCTAGTGGAATATGTCTAGGAAAGTTCTCTGAATGAAGTTAAACAAACCCCAAGGATCCACACAATTCCTGCAACACCTACATTTCCTGTTTCATAAACCTGTTAAAGTAGCACTGAAAATGCAACCCAATAACCCACATCAATGGCTCCACTGTAGCTGGTGATAGAAAAGGTAGAGTAGCATGTGCTCAATCATGCTTTATATTACTTGCACATCAGCTTAACCAACAAAGCTACCTAGAAGTTTTTTGTTGTTATTGCTTGAAATAAGCTGACAAACATAATATTCATTGTTTCAGTTTTCCACTTGAATCAAAATATCAGTTCTTTACAAATAACTCCAACATTTGATGGAGTCGCTAAGTTTTCTTTTGCTACACGAAATGTTAAATGCAAGTGAGTTTTGAATAAACAATACTGGCTTTAGTAAGACAGATAAGCTACCAAGAACAGGGCATAACAGTATAGTATGAATTCATTACAATAAAGTGTTACCTCCTCTACACAACAAAATCATTATCATCTCACTTCATTACGTCCTTGATAAAAACAATTAATTCATATACTAACAATGCAGAGCCATGTTTGCTCTACATTCAGTAAAGGTCAACTTCCTGCACTGGGGGGCAGGCACAGAACTAGGATTACTGAAGACAACATTTTCTGTTAACACACTAATCCCCTGAAAACTGCTAAGAAAGACCTACGCTTTCCTTTCTAACTGAAGTTTGTGATCATTGACTTCTCATCACCATAGATACTAAAGGGCCATCTTAAGCTCTCCAGTAGACTAGTTTGAAACATCTTTAAATGCTGTTTTTCTGAGCTGAATTCCTGTTAACCCTTGTGAAAATAGATTTAAGTACCTAGCTGTACTATTTGACAGAAAACTCAATGAAAAGGTTACTTCCCATGAAAGATTAAGAGAACTTCTGCCAAAATAACACACTGAAGTAATGTTAATGAGAAACTAATGGTGCATGGGGAAAAAGAGTTGTGGGTGACATTTTTCCTAGCAGAACAATAGCTGAGCCTGAATAATTTCCTCTGAAATTATAAGAATGGCTGCTGTCCACCGAGATATGGCATTGTCCCTTCTATAAATTTCTACATTAAAACATCTTCTCTCCCAATGGAATTTTTCTGGGAGCCAGAAGATTAATTTAACCTACACTCATTGGCAACCCTTGTGTTTCATCATGCCAATAACGTCTCAAGAAGTTGGGATGAACTGAACTGCTCATTGTAAGGAACTGAGATAAGCTACACAAGCTCACTTATTTCTTACCATCTCATGCAAAGGTTTTCAGACGAGCTTCCTTTGAGTGGCACTCATTAGTTCTTCAGTATTTTTACTTGGCTTTAGCACAGACAAATCTGTACAAGATTCATTTGCCAGATTTTAGGCAGTTTGACCAACGTTTCCCATGCTAGGTATATCTGCCCAAGACTGAAAGACACCAGCCAAAAAGCTTAGAAGTTTGCAAGTTTGTCTGTTAAACAGGTTTGATGATCTTTTTGGAAACTCAGCATCCTTGTTCTTGCACCTGGGACACATCTTCCATTGTCAATGCAAACAATTTCTCTCTTCTGGGTTTCTGTAGTCTGTTACTTCAGTTTGGGTGCCTTTTTCATTATTCCCCTCCACCCCCCATTAAGAACCTGCAATGACTTGTCCAGATTTTTAAGTTAAATTCCCTGATGGCTTTATGTATACTAAATATGCTGAAGATCAGGGCTAAACCAGACCTTCCTTGAAGTTTCATAAAACATTTATCCTGCATTCACACTGCTAACACACAGTGAGAAGGAAGAAGCCATAGTGCACGCTTTGTACCTCTATAAGCCAAATCTTGAAGATGATCAATCATAAACAACCAAACAACAGAATGAGAGAAGAGAAAGAGAGGGAAGGATCCAAGATAGCAAAAAACTTTTATTTTAACAGTTTTCCAAAGGAACAACCATTGCTCTCCTCCAGTCTGAGGCCAATATTCAGATCAACTCACTTGGGTTGTTAAGAGGCCCAAAATCTGAAGACTGCTACTTCTTTTTCACTGAGAGAAAACCTGTTTGTACAATGTTGTCAGAATTAAGAGAAAATAACAAACAGAGCATCCTTGATGCAGTCAGGGTGGTGGGCAGAAAAAAATTTACATTAGAGAAAACAAATACTAGAAACACAAAGATATGCATGACCTGTTGCAGTAATCACTCTCCACAATCCATACATGGAGTGCAGAGCTTGCATTCTTTCACCAAGGCTTTCCCATTCACTTGGAAGAGATTTTGCTTCCAAAAACCAATGGTAAGCTAGCTGTCTTCCAGTGATGACTGGAAAAGAACAGCTATTTAGCACTCAAAAGCTACAGCACTAGGCCTGTGCGGCAGATTTAAGCATTCCTACTGGACAGATGATCCAAGAGTAACAAATGATCACTTTCAATTTATTTCTTTTTAACACATAAATTCTGAAACAAACAAAACCCAACAAACAAAATATACAAATGAAAAACCACCCACACATACTCCTAGGAACATTATGGCAGCATTTAGCTAGGTATGCTGCAGTTTGCTGCATTCAAGATTGACATTACTTTCTGAACATACAACCCCATCCCTCCCTGCAGTCTGAATAAACCATGCTCCAAAGAGTGGTATTCATAGTTATAATACCTCACAGACACCAATATTTAGATACAATATTAAGAGTGGATTTTTACTGTCTTTCCCTTTTTTTTTGTAATATGGAGGCAACACATTCGTGTAATAAATACTCGTTCTCAGTTGCCCCTTCTGAGAGCAGTAGTTCCTGACACTGAGCACCTTAAAAGACTATGCTCAAAACAGATTTCACAAGATTTAATTTCAACTGTGATGGGCTTATATTTCTGCAAGACAGGGTCTCAAGTTTAGTAAGTCAGAAGCACACAGTGATCACCGCTGGAAAAGTTTAAGTAAACAGTGCTAATTCCACACTGGAGACAAGAGGGGAACTGGATTACCCAGGATAATTACTACAAAGACTACTCTTTTCTATAGTTCTCTAGTTTCTTACCTCACTAACTGGCCACCTCACAACTACTGCAACAGAAAAATAGTTCTATGCACTCTCCATACAACATTAATTCTGATTTTCCCTCATCTTTTTCTTATGTGTCTTAATTAAATCATCATCCTATATAACAACCTCCTCTAAATATCTGTGCAGAGCAGGAGAAAAGGGGCTGTGTAAACAAATAATGCCATTACAAAGCTGCAGAACATCAGATACACACATGCAATTTTTCCTCATTTCCACCTGAGCCAAGCAGCTTTCCATTCTAAATGAATCATCTCTTCACACATCTCTGACCCTCAAATGTTCATGCACTAACCCTCTCAAATGCAAGTGTATGTTCAATACAAAAGATTTCATACCTTCTGGATACATGTGCTCAGTTAAAGTGTATAAAGTTATATATAACACACATCATAAATATATATATAGCAGACATTTGAGCCCGAGCTCACACATATATGGGGGCTTGTCTACACCACATTAAGTGTTGCTGACCTATCAACACCATTACAAGTGCTAGTTTCAGCAAATTTAGCCAGTGGAACAAAAAGAATGAAGCAGACAAAAAGCACCTTAAACAGAAACCCCTTGACTGTTTTGTAGTCTCCTTTAATCTGATTATATTCACAAAGGTCACAAATTGCCCAATCTTCATTCACTTTTTTGGTCTGTTTTTAGCTTCCACTGGCTGTCACAACTACAAAACATTTCTCTCCATAGCAAGAGGAGCGAAGAATCCCCACAGCCTCCCACCTGCTCAGGACATACCTGGGACACCAGACCCAGTTTATCACCTCTTCACCCCACCATTTCAACTTCTCCTAGCCCCAGCCAAAACCACTTGCCTCCTCTCCACACACAGGCTAGAGGTCCCACTAACTCAGCAATACAAAAACTCCAGTCTCCCTTTTGCACAAATGCCATTCCCCTGATACACACACATATACATAGACTAACAATCTTCACCCTGTATATGCATAATCCCAAAAAATTCATCAGCTCCTCCTTTTTCAAAGGTACACAAATCTGTCAAAGACTCCACCATTCATTTCTACCTCTACATATTCACCCAAGTCCCCTCACTTTCTTATGATCCATGGAAATCTACCCACAAGAGTGTATTGATGCCCTTATAGTCAGAAATTTATACTGCCTGACACCTGTCACAAACACAGGTACCTACAGGCTTTCCTCCAAACAGCACTATCATGACCCCAACACCACCTGGCATTTGCTACACGCTTTCCAATTTGTATCCAATGGCTCAAACAACAAACATCCAACACAAAGCCTTTCAGTTTCACCAACAAATGAGACAGCAGTTGACAGTACCTTTCATGTTCCCAGCACAGGGACAGCCTCAATGCCCGAGAAACAGGGCTCTCTGAACTGGTGACAGGCAGGCATCCCTCTCAGCTCTCCGTGCAAGCAGCAAACCAATGTACACGCAGCAGGAACATGAGTGCCTTTCTGTCCACATACCATCTCATATTACACACGAAGGTCTCTCACATTAAGTCTAACCACACTGGCCACCAAACAAAACAAGTTCAGAACCTTGTAGCAACCTGTTACCACTGTTCCTTTAAGGTGTACATAGGCTTACCACCCAAAGCCTCCCTCCTCCACAACACTCAGAAGCCAGCCAAGTTATCACCTTACTTTTCACAACACACACAGTATTGTTTACCTATCACTCCTAAATTCTTAGGCGCTCATATACCACTATTCCTAAATACATGTGGTTTCACGCACCGTCTGTATCCCCACAGTACAAACACATCCCTCAACCTACCACAGCACACAAAGCAACAGAGATTTTTCCAGCTGCCTCCAGCCCATCAAATTGACTCCCTGCCTTCAACTAGCCACAAATTACAGTAAAAGCATATCCACGTTTACATCCAGTGGGTTCACAGAGCCAGCGAGTCCCAAACTACAGAGGAGAACTGCCTTCAACTTCTTTCCCCTTCCGCGCCAGAGGCAGCACCCAGGCACTGCCCATCTGTGACTTCACCCCCCTGCACACCACCACCTCGTCACCAGCACTCAGACCCAACGGCAGCCTCCCGCTCCAACACCAAGGCCGTTCCGCAGCTCGCCACCTCCCACCACCCCACCCCGTCGGTAAACACCGACCCCGCCACTCCCCCAGCCCCGGCCAATACACGTGCATAGGCTCGGTCCACCGGCCGCCCAGACCGTGCTCCGCACGCAGGCACCGGTCTGCCAGCCGCCTCCAGGCCCCTTCCCCTCCCCGCACACCGCCTTACCCACGCGGGGCCCGGCCGGCCCGCTCCGCAACCCGCAGCGGTCGGCGTGCGGGGCCTGGCCCGCCGGGCCTTCTGCCACCGCCCCGGCCCGCCCCATGGAGGGCGGGCCAGCCGGCCCCCATCCCCAGCTACACCGCGGGCTCGGTTTCCCCGCCGCTTCCTCGCCGTTCCTCCCCCGTGCGCCTGCCCCGGCTCCCCCACTGGGATGGAGACCGAGCCCGTACGGCCACCAGCCCTCTTTCTCTTCCCCCGGAGGGAAGAGTCGTCGGCCGGGCCTGCGCGGCGCCCGCCCCCCGGGGAGGCTCAGCAGCAGGCCCTGCCCGCCGCCCCCCGGGAGCAGGCCGGCGCTGCCAGCCCCCACTTCCCACGGCACCGCGCAGGCCCCGCCGCTCGGCAACATGCGCGCCCAGGCCCGGCCTGCCCTCCCGGACCCTTGCCCCTCTACACCCTCCCCGGCGCGGCTACGACCCACTCGCCCGTGCTCCACGGCAGGCCCTAACCTCTCTACCTGTCGGCGGACGAGCGCCGGCGTCCCCCGGCGTCCGAGCCCCAGGAGGCCGTTGCAGGGCCCGGCCCGGGTGACTGGACCCTGTGTCGGCCTCAGGCCCAGCGCTGGCCGCCGCCGGCCGCGGTCGCCTCCCGTTCGCGCACTCCGAGCGCCGCCAGCAGCGCGGACATGTTGGGAGCCCCTGTCCCAGAGGCCGCAGCTCGGCCCGCCCTCCCCACCGCACACGTCACAGCGCCCCGGGAGGGGCGGGCGGGGCACGGCACACGGACCCGCCCCCACCGCCCCGCGACCGTTACCGGCCGGGCCGCCTCGCGTCCTCCCCAGTCTAGTGGCTGCCGCTGCCGTCGCTCACCCTGTCACCCCAGTGACCATTGGCCTCTCGCCTTGCCGGCTCTACCCTGCTTTGGTGTCATTGGTAGAGCCTTTCGCCGCTCACCCGCCAGCCCCGCCCGAAACCTTTCTCCCGATTGGGCCTTTCCCCTGTGTTTGGTCACAATTGGCTGCGGCTCTCGTCAGTCACGGAGCCACCGCACGGACTCTGCCTCTCTCCGCACGTTTTACCCGGCCTCGCCGCCGGGGCAGGACTGACGGAAGCGGCTGTCAGAGAGCGCCCTCGCCCCTCCCACCGCCCTCCCCACCACATCCTCTCCCTCCCGGCGCCGTTTGCCTGCAGGCCATTGGCTCTCGGCGCCGCCACTCCCGCAGCCTCGCTCTCCCCGGCCGCCGCTCTGCCAAGTAGGCGTGACTCGGCCGCTGGGTGCCTTCTCCTGATTGGCCGTCGCCGCTGCCAATCAAGCGGGGCCGCGGGGCGATGGGGAGGGGCCGGCCGGCTCCGGCGGAGCGAGCCCCGGTGCGCGCCGCTCCGCACGCTGATTGGCTGCGGGCTGGGCAATGAGGGGAAGAGGTGCGCGCCCCCTCCCTCCCATCCCACGGCGGGCGGCACGCAGGACCCGTATGTTCTCGCGATGACATCACCGCCAGCCAATCAGGGAGCGAGGGGCCGGTCTCGGCTGCGGGGGGAAGGGGGCGTGGCCTCCGGCGGCTCCTCGCTCGCTGTGCTGTGATAGCACGGAGAGGGATGAGGTGTGGGGCGGCTCGGTGCGCACCGCGTTCACTCCCGCGGGGACCCCCCCCCCCATGGAGACCCCCCCCACGGAGACCCCCCAATGGAGGCCGCTGGTCTCGGGCAGGGAGCCCAGCACCGAGGCGGGGTCAACCGGAGCCTCCTCGGGCAGGCCGCAGCTCACCCCCCGTCGGAGCTCGCCTCGTCTTTGGCTGCTTTCTAACCCCCACACATAAGTGTTTGAGCGGGGTGGAGCATGAAAATGTGCGGATGGCTCATAGCCCTTTGATGCTGACACCTTTCTCAGCCAACTGAGAGGCAGCTGGGGCTCACCTTTGGAGGTGGACTCACTCCTGTCCTGCTCTTTGCAGCAGTTCTGCTCACTGCGGTTAGGCATCAGTTTTTCCCTGCAAGCTAAATGACAGAAGTAATGTCCTTGCCTTTCACTGCCGGGTGCCCTAACTTAATGTACCGCCTCTATATTAATAGATCCCTTGTCTATGTACTAAGTGGTGTTTCCTCCACACACACTACATATGCCTGTGTAAATGAACGCTTGTAACACGCAGGACTTGAGATCACTGGTCTCGTCACACTTTATGTAGCATTTTTATTTATCCATGTCTCCTCTGGAGACAAGAACTTCCCTTTGGAGCTGGTATTCTTTCCTAGCCTTCCACACAGGCACACTGTGGATTATTTTTCCAGGCTCCCCAGTTACACCCACAGTAAATGCTCCGCAGCTTTTAGCATTAAGGTCATCAGCATCACCGCTCACATTAGAAATTCCTTGCATAGAGCTCTGGAGGCACTTTGAGCTCAGGTAACTGATGCAACTGCAGCTCTAAGAGCCAAAGCTTTGCTTTTAGTGGGTTCAAGTGTGCCTGTTCCTCAACACCACCTTGGGAAGGGTCACTCCAGCATGATGGAGCTGCTTCCCACAGCTCTGTACGGGTTGATGAAGCTGATTGAGAATGAAACCCGGATTGCCTCAGCACAGGCACTCGTGAGCAAGTTCAGAAACAGCCAGAACGCTGAGCCTGCAGTTAGCCTTCTGTCATAGAAAACTTGCTCACAGACAAGCTAATTTGAGTGCCCAGACCCATCTGCCAATCAACCTAGTTAATTTTGTGGTGCCCACATGATCTGAGACTCAAGATACTCATATATCTAGCTAGGTTTTTGGGGTTGGGGTTTTTTTTTCTCTTCCCTCACGCTTATATCTTACAGGCATTTAAACACAATTCATGTATTCTTAAAGCAATGACAAATTGGGCTAAAATTGCTATATCTTCAGGTTGATGAATGTAAATTTCATTCAGCCTAGATACTTATTGGACTTTTGAAACACTTTTTATTTCAAGCCATTCAACAGGAATTTAGTTGGAGCCTTCCACTCTTTAAAGTAATGGCAAACCTTGCACAGATTTCTGCAGGGACAGAACCAGGCTGTAATTTTATCAGGTCTTGGTTTCCACCCACTACTTTGCCTCCTGGCTACCTTCCAGGGAGATACCATAGGCAGTATTAGATAATGTTCCTCAGTATGACCAAGGTATACTCAGCTGCTACTAACTCCTCCATCTAATTTATGGTAGCAGCCATTTACCCCACAGTGACTGGTAAGACAAAAGTATAAAGAAATACCAAAGGAAATAATGAATTTGTCTTTTCAGTTGTCATTCAAACCCTCTGACCCTGCTTTCTCCTTGCTTCTAGGTTTGGCACTGTTCTTATCCCCTTCATTTCAGCTGTAACTGCAGATATCATTTTATAGCTAATTTTGACAAGAATCAAATACCTCCTTATCATAGCACCTCACCACCAGTGCAACCTTTACAGAATTGACTTCCCAAAATATTACCCGTCATTATCTCTAATGTAATAAATCATATCCCCTATTGCTTCTCAAACATGACCTGCTTAAACGTTAGAGATTAACCAGAAATCTACACCATGCACACGAGTCCTCAACCCATTGTAAACAGCACATTGCTAACCACTAGAAAATGTGCATATCTGGCTGGTTTATGTGAGCTAAAACTGAACACTGGCATTGCTCAAGAGGTGTGTGTGGCAAGAGGCAAGCAGCACAGTGACGGGCAGCAGGGGTGGGGGGTGAAGTAATAAGTAGGTGAAATAATGGTTGTATGTGGCAACGTGGAGTTAATGGCTAATCTAGGGATTTTGTGCCTTTTCATGGTTGGTCCCAGTGAAGCGTCCTGACAGATACTGAAGCAGGGTATTTGTTTGAGAGTACATGTGTGTTGGATTGACAGTAATGTGTGCATGCTGGAAAGTACATGCATATTCTAACACATGCAATGGGTATCTTGATTCTTAGTGGTGATGAAAATAATGATTAACTATAGAAAAATAGATTATACAAGATAGTTAATTCACAAACAACTGACATTGCACCTATAAGGAATTAAATTCCTAGCACAGAGTTTTTAAAATTCCCATATTTGCTAGGTTCCATTGCTATTGGTGAGCAAATTTGTCCTTTTCACAATGATTAAATTTGTTTCATGTTCAAATGTATGAGCTGTAAAACAAGTCTTGACAAAATATCAGTAACTTTGGGAAGCTACTCGATCTGCCAGCATTTTCACATCATAATCTCAAATATACCTTTGGTTCTCAAAACTAAAACTCTGGTTTTCATCTAAAGTCTGTACCCATCTAGTGTTTAAACTGGTCTTCATGCTCATTTGGCCACAAGTGACAACTGCTCTAGTTTCACAAGAAAGCATTCTCAGACACTGAGAATATTCATGTACCATGAGGGTTTTTTATGTGCAAAGCAAACAAACTCATTTTCAGCTGAGTAACTTCCCATGGAAATTAATTCACTAAACAACAGTAGTTAAGTTCTTCACCACTTTCCTGTGTGCCCCTTCAAGATTACATCATCTGTGAAGAAAGGAAGGAAATCACCACAGACAATAAAGTCATCTTCATATTAAGAAATGAGTAGAGAAAATTTGGAAAGATTCATGTAATATTTTGCCTTGGTTTTGCTCAACAAGAGGAAGATTTGATGCTAATACAGCAATCTGAAAAATTAAGAATGTGGGATGGATAACAAAGAAAAAAACACATATACAAAGGCAAAACCCAAGTAATGTTACTGTGTCAAATAAAATAACTAAAAAGTGGATGTACTATTTCCGGCATTTGGGGAAAAACGAAGGAATTTCATGAAACAATTCAAGACCCCCCTCCTTGTGATTAAAGAAAACTCGTGGTGTTCCTAACTAGAACACATGGATTGGAGGCGATTTGCAGTTGAGGAAACATGGAAGTGAAAATAAAGATGGGTAGTGACATTCCATGTTAAGGAAGCAATGTTATACCAATAAAACATAGGGAATAAAAGAGCTCAACATTTAGTTTCAGTTTTTTCTTTTGGAAAAGATAGTAAACACAGAGCATGTTGAGAGGAGAGGGCTGTGAGATCATTACATTACATACATAGAAGCTCTGGAGGTAGCTAGAAAACTCCATATTATTAAAGAACTGGTACTGTTTGGATACAAAGAGCCAATCAGTGAGATTTCAAATTCCCCTTCATAGTTTGGGGAATACATGCTACTGTGGTAGCCAATGAATTCCTCCATGAAACTGTCAATGAGCCTTTAAAAAGTAAAGCTTTTGGATGACTGCAGAATCTGCCCTCAAAGTAGATAACAACCCTGGAATAGGTGATCGCAAGTTGTGTGGCAAAAGGTAGGGGTGAAAGAAAGTAGAGCATTCTCAGTTTCAGAAAGGCAGACAGTGATAGATGAAGGGACCTGACAGTAAAATCAGCTTGTATGATGAATATTGAATGAATGTGGAAGAAGGCTTTGTGTATTGAAACCAAAATTGCAAATTCCATTGAGATTTTGTATCTTGCCCAAGGCAAAAGGTTTTACAGGTAGAGGTTTCAAGGCAGAAGTGGAAGAGAAGTGGCATAAAGAGAGAGGTAAGAATTACAAGCAGAGAGCATATAACAAAGCAAATTAAAAAATAAAAAGCTCTGGTCTAGGAAAGATCTCAAATGTCAATAAATGTGCAAATTAAAGGAGAATTTATCTGGAAAATCAAATTAATTTAGGCCTTGCATACCATAGCTGGAAAACCAGCAAGGTGTTATCCAGCTGTGAAATAATATTGTAGGAGAGAAGTGATGTCTCTTTCCAGTGAGGAAGAAGTGGGGTTTGGATATAGTCTCTGTCTGATTCTAAAATTAGATGCATATTTTGTCTCAGTTTTTTGGTAAAGATGGTGATGTAAAACACAGGGTTAGAGGGCAGGATGGCTAATGGCTGGGAGGGAAAGGAAATTGCTAGTATCACATATACGATGAAAATAAAACAGTCTGCAGCCTCAGGGCAGAAAGAACAGATAATGCCCATTCCAGAAGTCAGAAAACAGTGTCAAATGAAATCACTTGTCTCATAGTAAGCTTTTTAAAGTAAGTATAGCAGGAAATGAGAAAAAGTAATGTTTACAAAAGGTGGACCTTACCAGCTTAACCTAGTATCTTTCTCTGATAGTATCATACAAGTTCCAGATAGAGGAGGAGATGATCAGAGGGCTGGAGCACCTCTCTTACAGAGACAGGCTGAGGGAGCTGGGCTTGTTCAGCCTGGAGAAGGCTCAAGGGACACCTTAGAGCAGCTTCCAGTGCCTAAAGGGGCTGTTAAGAAATCTGGAGAGGGGCTTTTGACAAGGGCCTGTAGGGACAGGACAAGGGGCAATGGCTTTAACCTGACAGAGGGGAGATTGAGATGGGACATTAGGAATGAATTCTTCCCTGTGAGGGTGCTGAGGCCCTGGCACAGGGTGCCCAGAGAAGCTGTGGCTGCCCCATCCCTGGCAGTGTTCAAGGCCAGGTTGGACACAGGGGCTTGGAGCAACCTGGTCTAGTGGAAGGTGTCCCTGCACGTGGCAGGGGTTGGAACTGGATGAGCTTTAAGGTACTTTCTAACGCAAACCAGTCTGTGATAGGAATTAGCAGAGCAGTACCAGAGATTAATGGAGGTAATTGACTATCCATAGGGTAGAAAGCAGATCAGAGGTGAAGTATGAGTAGAGGGTGTCCTCTTTTCTTCCTGTCCTCCCCCGTCAATTTTGGGCATGAACCTGTTAGATATTTTTTAGATAGTTTCCTTAATGACACTGACACAAGACATCATGGGAAGTAAATCTGTAAATGACCCTGTGCTCAGAGGTACTAGCAGTAAGGGGAACTAGGAAACCGTACGCAATTAAAGTGATGGAGAAACAGGAACACAGTTAACTTCAAGAGTATAAAAGCAAGATGTCTGGGGATTAATATCAGAAATTTCCTCTAGCAGCTGGGAGCTCATCACTTCAAAAAGATGACAAAGAAGGGCAGAATATTCTAGTTTATCACAGCATGATATGAAATGCCATTCAGTTTCAGCATTAGAATGACAAATGCAATCTTAAGCATGGCTGGGCAACAGGTTAAGTGCCTTCACACAGGCACTTAATTGGCAGTGTGGAAGTACTTATATGGAGCTCCACACAGGCAGCCATGAGCTGGCTTTCAGATGAACAAACTGAAAGGGTTCATGCGCCATGATTATTTCTGTTGTCTTCATTTGAGCTTTGTTCATGTTGTTAAACTGGGTAGGGAGAGACAGCCACAAGCTGTCAAGCCAGTTTGTAATTAAGCTATGACTTAGCATGGCTTAATAAGTTACTACTCCACAGACAAGCTGTAATAACTGCTTGTGTACATGCTTCCAGCTCCTCCAGCTGCTAAAGTAAAATGTGTTAGTTTAAGCTACGATACACTGCTATAGCATCCAAGCAGATAAGCAATAATTTGCCTTAGTAACCCAATCACTTGTGAGCATATGTTCACACTTTTCCTCTGTGCTACTGGGAAGCCCAGAACTCAATGCAGTATTGTAGGTGGCATGGGAGAGAGACTGAAAAAGTGTTAGTTTTGTTAACTTCTGGCTGAGATGTCTCCTTTGGCAGTCTAAAATCTTGCTAAACATTTTACTTTGATGTTAGAATACCAGCTTTTGCTTCAACTACTCTCACCTGTCACCCCTAATGTGTCTTCATCATTACTACTGTCCTGGTTTGTTCTTCACTGACTGCCTGGATTTTAGATTACCTTTCCTACTCTTTGACTGAAGTATTTTAAGAGAGCTTAAAATGTCATAAGATTGCTTAAAATGCTTTAAGAGAGTTCAAAAGCTTAAGCATAATCAAGTGTAAAGTACTTATGTTCTTATCATCTTTTAAGCTTATGTTATCAGAGAAGACAATCATGTTTAACTGGCAATCTTGCTTTTAGGCTCCATAAAATAGATGACTTCTAGTAATAATATCCTCTCAATTTTCAAACATCTTTCAAATGCCGTCTGCATCCAATGTTGTATAGTAGAGAGCACTCCTATGAAAATTCAAAAACAGACATGAGTTTCAAGAAAAAAGAAGAGATTATCATTGCAACATGCAGCTATTAAGTGGGATATATTACTGTCAATGCAATTCCATTGCTATCTTTTCCTGCCCGTTTATACTTGTCCTAAGCATGTGTTCTAATAGTAATCTAATGACACCGAGTTAACAGCTTCCTACTTAACCTTTGTGATCTTTTCCTAATCCACATTACCGTTAATTCACTGTTTCACCCTTCCTTACTGTACCTGTGAGATGTAATTGCCTAGGAGAGTGGCAAAGGGTGCTTCCTAAAATCAGTGCCATTTAAAACATACTTTCCTGCATTTCCATTCCCTGTCACATCTTTTTCTTCCCATTGTTGAAGGAGAACAACAACTTGAGAGCCCCAGTGAGAGAACTGGCTTTGTGGCACTTGCTGTTCTCATCTGCTCATGGGTGAGGGAAGCTGCCTAGAAAGGGACAACGCATCAGCCAGAAGCATTCTGATCTATGCGAGTGGTTTGTATTATTTGAGGCTGTTTCTGGTGAGAGCATTCTGTTAAGATCAGCTGAGCTGTTAAACTAGAATGGATGTGACTCATCCTTCTGAGGGGAAAAACACCAGCAACCGGAGTGTGCACAGTGTAAAGGGCTGCCCAAACACACACTTCAGACATTAACAATGAGCAAAGCCAGTCGTGAAATTACTCACTTCTTTTAAAGAGTGAGGGGAAAAAGTGTTGTCTTCAGGCAGAAACTTCATGCATGGCCAGTGGGTCACTGAACCTTTTCCCAAAGAGCTGAACTGCAGCGGGGCCTGCCGAGTGATTTATAGATGCATGTAACTGATGAATACCAGTTTAAGTAGAAGTGAAAAGCGGCATGAAATCAAACAAGCCAAGAAAAGTAAGCACACAGCAAGTGAAGTGCCTCTGTTTCTCTAAGATCTTGTAGCTAAGCAGTGCTCTCTGGTATCCATCCCACACCCTAAAAGTGGCCTGGCAGGCCACAGCTGCACACGTGAACTTACTACTGGAAACACTTGGTGGTGACTCAGTTAAAGAGATTCATCAACAGCAAACCCATCTGGTAAGATCAACAGGCTGTACACTGGCTTGATGGGAGGTAGAGCTGATCAGCATGATTGGCAGGAGGGAAAACACTGACTCCCAATGGAGCCCCTTACACCAAAAAAAGAAGTTAATTCTTCCTTTTCTGTATCTCTGTAGGGTGGTTTGATAGATGCTATCCCATCAAAGTGGCGTGTCAGACACTGTTACATTGCAGTCATTTCCATTTGGACCACCAAAAAAAGCCTTCTGCATGCTAAATCCAGGCACATCCCCTGCATTCTCTTGCAGTTCAAAAAATAACATATTTTAATGTTAAAACATATAAGGGTATAATGAATCTTCACAAAGAAAAGCAAAGAAGAATTTTGACCATGTTCCATGTTGTTAGAATGTGGGGTTTTTTTCTCAATCGACAGTGGGGTTTTTTCCATACTAACAGACAGATCAACCATTTAAAGATAAATATGTTGTGTTTAGTTTTGGAAGTATGGTTGACTCCTTCTTTTTCTAGTTATTAAAATCATTCCTTAAAACAGAAAAAAAGAAAAAGAAAGTGTGTATTTCTTACAAGCATATCCACGTGGAGATTATTCATAACAAGGGTATTAATTTATATAAGCTTTTCTTTTGGCTCCTTGAAATTATATTAGTGTCTGGACAGGAAAAAACCCCACCACTCAGATACATTCTCACCATGGTGACCTACGAGAGAACTGTCACAACAGAAGCTGCTGTTGCCACTACAATTTCCAGAGCTCCTGCTGTTCATGTTGCCGCTGAAGAGAAAATCCACTGCCCTTCACTGCACTTAAAAGCTCAGTAAGATCAGATTGCAGCTTAAAGATAATGTTCACACTTTACTGTACATCAGGATCAAAGCGGAAATGAGATGATCAAAATATGCCAACCATAATAGTAGTGTCAACATTAAGTATGCTGTGTATTTCCTTTGAGATACTGAGCAGCCTAACTGCCTCCTGTTTCAGCAAAGGGAAGCCAGCATCATGATCACAGCCTTGGGATCAGCTCTGCTCAAGCTGGAGTGCCACTGGTCTCAATATGAACACAGGCCAGGTAAGAAGCAGAAGACTGATCCCCCTTAAAGTTAAAAAGAAGTCTAGTGGTGCTTTTGAAACAAGAAAATATAAATGGGTAGTTGCAGTTGACAAAGAGAAATACAAAATAAGAACAAGCCTATTGTCTCTGCCCAGTGAATGTTATGAACTCTGTTCCCACATGCCACCAAAGGACTGCCACTTAAAACATGCACGTTGCAAAGGTGCTTTTTGCCAACACGAGAGCTCCTAAGTCAGTGAAATGTGTAAAGCACACCTTTCCAACAGGCTACCTGTTACCCAACTGAGTATTTCAGATGATTAGGAAAGATTTTCTCATTTTGAAGGATGAGAAAAGATTGTCTGATTTTGAAGATAATCTAAAGCTGGTGACAAGAGGATATTGGGTTTTAAATGTGAGTGTTCAGCTTTGGAGAAATGAGCAGTTCCATGAATTTTACACTCTGCAGCACAAAAATGAAACAAAACCAACTATGTCTTGGTGATAGGACTTGACATTTTAAAAGCAGCATTTCTGAAAGTGAAAGGGCCCCCAGAAGACCTCCCATTAGCCTGCTCACTGTCAAGAAACTCTGGAATAAATAACTCTGTGAAACTGCTGGGATATCTATAATTAACTGTGGTTAAGGAAATCAGAGTTGGAAGTTACTAGGATAGTTGTAAAGCCTCTGCTATGACAAAGTGCGGAGGAGGAATGAAAATCATTTGAGGAAATGCTCCAAACCCTAAACTTATCATCATTATTAGTGACATCTCATGTGTGTAATCAATTTTTCACAAGCTGTGAGGTTAGGGTCTGGTGTACAGCCGACAGTTTTATTATCTGTAATTTATAAGACCTTAAAAAGCCATGGGAAGAAAAAGAAGTTCATAATAGAAGTAATGCCATCTGGGAAATGGAGACCCAAATCAAATTATAATTCAACTGAATTTCTAAACAGGAAGGTAAATTTTCTCTAAATTGAAGGAAGCAAATGACGGGAGATGGGCTAAAGAAATGCACTGAGGTTTACCCTCCCTTTGCAATGGGAAGTCCCTCATACCATAAGTGGAGGCAGGCAAAAACCCAGCTAAGAAGTACAGCCTGAAGTGCAGTTGTACTGGCTCCTTGGCTCCTGGAGGCAGGCTGTGGGTGACTGCCAGAACATGGCACACATTGAAATTACATTTTCTTGTTCCTATGTGTTTTGTTTGTGTCTTTAAGTCTGTTTCCATTTTGTAATCAGAAACTTAACCCCTGCTTTGCTAGTATAATCTTTTTTTCCTTATTTAACCTTGACTGGTAGTGACAGTGATTTCAAGTAACTGTAGCAAACATAAGGCATGTTATTTCTGAAAGCATCAAGTCCAAATGCACACATACCTTTAGGATACCCACAGCCTGGGTAAAATTGGAGAAATCAGGGCTTTTACTTTAGCAAGAGTCAGTGTTACACTACGGGGAGAAGTCTTTCCAATGGGGCATTTATTAAACATACACAATTGCATAATCGGAGGTGCCCAACTGAGATTAAATCTTTTGGAGGTTACTCAGTGCACTAACACTACTGAGGATGCAACATATCACAGGGAAGGAGAGGCAAGGCAGAAGACTAGGTGGAACTCAAAGGCAGTCAAGCGAGAGTGCCCCAGGAACTGCAGCGTATACAACTACCAGGATAAGCCAAGTGAGTATCTTGCACCTAGAAAAAGATTCAAGAAATGTAAATATTGGATTCCATTGCAAAAGGGTGTAAAAGCAGCATAATCCTGAAGGCTGGAAAGGAAAAATGACGACACTGGAGAGTCCTACTGTGCAAAGTTCTTCAATGGTAACAAGCTTGGCTTTTCCATAAAGTGTTTGAAGAAAACTAGTAAGAGAGACTCCACAGCTGAAGTGTCCTAAGTGCATAGGTAAGTACATAGTGGACACTGCCAAACACACTGTTGGCACCGTCATATCACAGGAGGATACTTAGAAATGGATGCCAGCAGTGTACAAGCTATAGAGATACAGAAAACCTCAGTGCCCGTTTATTCAGGTAGAGAGGGACCTTTGGATACAAGCTTTGCAATCATGTAATGTTTATCCGAGATAGGCCAGTGTTAGCTGAAACACCATAAACTGCTTATTTGCTTAATGGGGGTTGGGAATTTTCACTCCTTGAAGAAAGAATGTTACTTCTTTCTATTCCTAGCATGTTGCTATAACATTTTCATTATATACTTTATAAATCAGGAGTAAAAGAAAGGAAGATACAGTATGTGCAGAGACATGGAAAAGAGCAGAGGTCTCCAGTGGATATAACTTCTGGGTTTGTGGATTCCATCTGTGACCCTCTGGAATAGGATGTAGGCAAGATGACTTGCTTTGGTAGTGGCAGTAGCCTACTTTTTACCACCATTCATTCCAGAGGCCCTTTTCTTGCCCAGAAATAGAACATAGGAAAGACCAGAGACCCTTGAGAAAAAGTGCTTTTAGAGATGAGCTACTGTCAGGACAATTAATCCAGTAATCATTCTTTTCTCCTCACAGGTCTGTGGCACTGCTTGGAAAGGAGACCAACAATGCAACATCTGAATTACTTGGCAATACCAGTCTACTCTTAACTGCTCTGTTTCTTGGGCACTCATCTCTTCAGCATGGGAAACCTGCTGCAAGCAACCTGTTGTATATACTCAGTGATTATGGCACTTTCAGGAAATGCTGTGTCCTGCAGCAAAGGATGGACTGCAGTATATGGGCCTCTCCTGTCACTAAAGAACTGTGGAGCATCTCAAAGGTGGGCATCTCTACTACAGAGCACCTGGCAGGAATTCAGCAGAGCAGAGTCCTTGGTGCACACCAGGTTGACAGAAAGCATGGATGGTCTCAGATAAAGTGCAGACTGTGACTAGCAGTGCAATAGCAAGAGAAGGGACATTAATACACAGAATTTACAGGGACTGAGATAGAAACACATATTTCAACTTCTATTCAAACTCTGTCATACAGCTGTTTGGTTCTCCTTGTATCATGCCCCATTACATACAGAATCTTAATGGGCACTGAAGGCTGAAGTAATAATAAGGAGAAGTTGTACTCTTATTTTCAAGCACATTTAACTCAAACCACAAAACCAACAACTTCTGAATTCTGGTGACAGGACTACAAGAAAGCCCTGTGTGAACAATGATGTGGGCAGGAAGGTGTGACTAAAGACTTAAGTCTGGGATTTTTGTTTTCCAGAAGCAAAACAAAGGACTGTGTACCCAAAGTACAAGGAAGTCAGTGAAGCAGAAACCACAGGGGATGAAGTGTCCACTCATCCAGCACTTTCAGATTTAGAGGACAGGGCAATTTAGTGAATGCCAGAGATGAGAAGACAGAATCATAGACAAACTTGCAGATCAGGAATCATGCCTGACTGACTGCAGGAGCAAGAGAAGAAAACCACACAGCCCTAAAACACTGTCAAAGCTGACATACTTTTGAGAAATGACGTAAATTCCTGGAGAAAGAGGGAAGGGTACATGGCTTAGGGGCATCAACTGTTCTCTCAGAACATTAGCAAGGTGAAGGAAAGTTTAGAGCCCTCGATGAGTTTACTGAAGCATTTGACTGTGTTTCTTTGGAAACATGTGTCTCATTTTCTGTGGCTTGAACATTCATTAGTCATTTGTCAGAAGAGTTTAAAAAGCAAAGCGTGCAGGAGTAGTCCAAGCAAACTACTCTTTTCTTTCCCTTAGTCTTTGTGTGGAGGGCAAAGAATCCCTGAGGGAGGATGAGATTATCATAAATCCTGATTTAACAAATGTGTGAATCTGTATCAAAGAATACGAGATGGAAGAGAAGCATTTGTTTCTGAGAGGGAATCTCACTGGCATTCATCTCTTTGGTCACTGCATCTTGTACTGTAACGAGAATTACTTTTCAGGCTGCTACATCACATCAGATTTTGACCAGAACTCAGAGACACAAATAATTGGACTGATCATGTTCCTGTTAAAGTCTCCCATGCAATTCTTATCTATTTCAGAAAAGACAAAATCAGCCTGCAGATATTTGTAGTGACATTTCAAGAATTGCTTTCACACCTAGTTTTCTACCACCTAATTCTCTTTACTTCAGTGGGGTAATATATGATTTCCAGTCTTAAAAATGGAATAAGGTCAATTTGTCTTTTTATTAATTATTCATTGCCTAAGCCTAGGGACTTATCATGGTTGAGGCTCACATGCACTGCTGCTGAAGTGATTATGTATTAGGCCTTTAGGTCTGTAGCATCTGTAAATTTTCACTGCTTCTGTATATTGGCAGTGTTTTCAGACAGACCTTCATATTTGGAAAGTGCAGTTGCATTTATCCATGTTATTTTAAAAATGGATTTCAAAGGATTCTGGAAAACATAATCCGAACACACATTTAATAAGACATAAATAGAAATTAAGGCAACCACTGAAGAAGTGTATCTGTCTCTATGGTTAAAGCCTACTAAATTAAATTTTAAAGGATTCACTCAGACTGGAAATCATATCACTGTGTGTGGGCATAGAAGAAGGCTCAGTAAATTCTGGCTCGGTGGGTGAGTCAGCATGAGTCACCAGCAGACATACCATCCTACGGTTATATCAATCCGCAAGGTACATTTAGAAACATTTCAGAGTAACAGAATAATGCCATCCTCCTGCTTTTTGTCTACATGACGTTAATGACAGCCCCAACTTGCCTCAGATATTGTAGGTGTTCTCAGCTCAACATGTGAAGTTAATAAAAAAGAAGTAAAATCCCTCTATTTCAGTATTGTCATTAAGCAAAGATAACACAAATATGCAAAACTGTTAGGAAAGCCTCAGGCTGTAAATAAAATCATTTACACAGCTGCATTACACTGACAAACAACTGCACAACATCTACTTTTCAGGTGGATTTTGGACTACTTGATTGAAATACAGAGTTTCTTGTTCTTTCTTCCAATTTTAATCTTTTCCATCACTCAGAATATCAAGTGGGGAATAAGATGCTATGAAAAATGAAATTATTTAGCTGACATCACCAACTGTGTAATAAGCAAAATAGTGTCAGTTTCTGTTTTGAAGGACTTTTAATTGTGGCATGTCATTGAAAGGCTCTGAAGGCAAAGTAAATGAGTATTTGGAAGGCTGAAACTATTCCTTTATTTGGGGAGCTCTAATATTTACTTTTTCTTTAGTTCTGCTAAAGATTAGGGAAATTTCACAAGTAATATAATCATACAATCTACTGAATGAACTAGCATTGCTCATGGGCATGTATGTGCACAGCTATTTGGTTGAGTGACCATCTCACAGCCCAGTCTGGAAACCAAACCCACTGCCACCATTAGTCATCCACTTGGATCCCACCTGTTACAGTGATACCACACAGATGCAGCCAGGTTCACATCAGCTAATCTGATTACAAAACAGAGGCCCTGGTTCTATCAGATATGTAAAAATCTGTGTAAATAGAAAAGCCTTAACCTCTTATTTTAGGCTGCAGACTCGTGTTTCCCGTTCTCCTGATAGCATGGCAAATGCATTCTGAATTTGTTCCCTCATTATTCTCAAGGGGAGGATGTTTCCTGGATTTACTCCTATTATGTTTTAGTTTGCTAGCTAATTCCATTCCAGATAAGTTGTCTGTATATTACCTACTTAGTATGTCAGGCAGTTAATATCGCCCTTCAGATGCTATTGCTATGTGCTAGTAGTATAAGTAAAAAGTTGTTTATTTTTAAATACTATGAATCACATACTAACTCCTATACACTGAGGAAAGGAGGGTCACTTGACAGTGCAGCTGCCTCTGCCTATTTTTGTAAGGCATTAACCATGATTGGAACTTGTCTACTGGATTGGGCCCTTTGGCTAGATGAATAAACATCAATTCAGTGAATTGTGTTGAACTGAGGAGGGAACCAGTGTCATTAGGATGGGCAACCTTAGGCACACCTTGCAGAAGAGCATAAGCCCCTTGAAGGTTTTGCAAGAAGCTCTGAGGGCAAAATGCTTTGTGAGTGTCAGAGGCACCTAAATGCTGGATTTGGGCTTCTAGTCTTTAAGTATATCCACAAGGACAAACTCAAAGCCATGTTCAGCAAACATCAGTGCTGTTTACTCACTGGGCAATCAGGGTTGCTAACTTGCAACACATAGCCAAAATATTTTAGTGCTTAAACCAAGCTGTATATAAGATGTGTTAGCAAAATAACTTAAAAATAGCTAGCATGTTGCAAAAAATGCATGTAAAGAATATCAGAAATACTTTCCTTCAGTCATGTTCATTCAATAATACTATTCAGTAACAATTATACTTCCAATGTTTTACTCAGAGTTAAATCTTCTAGGACATTGCTTTTTTTTGACTAAACAGTGGAGAACAGAAAACCTGTTCTGCATAAAACCTCATTTTTCTCTCTCTATATATATGCAATACACACATATGTACATACACATACTTATCTTTTTAGAACGTATTCTCAGCATGTAGTCTTTCCCCAGAAAGTCAATATTCAATATGCTTTGTATATTTTAAGCTGCATTTTATACAAAAATCTGAAGTCGTGTCTATTTTAGTAAACTCATTATCAAATGTTGCTGGAAGCAACACTTCGTCTTCTGATACATTGCTCTTTCCTCAGCATTCCCTAACGATTAAAGTGGGTTGATGAACACTAGTTTAAATTGTCAAAAATGAGGCAAAATTCCCTTATGCTTTCTATCAGCTACTGAAATTAACATTTTCCATAACTTCGGGGGAGTTTCTTTCCAAGTGTGCTATGAGTAGGGGAAATCCGCTCTGGTAACCATACGGCAGGCTCAGAACAAAGGATTTGGCAAAGGCGATTTAACAGTTGGCTGCAGCAAATGACATAAACCATCATTCTTGAGTTACCTTTGAGGGAGGATCTCTGTTCTATCAGAGGCCATCAGAGCCTGAAGAAGATACATGGAGTTTCCTTCTCTTTCACCACAAATTTTCCCAGGAGAAACCCCAAAACTGAAGTTCACAGACTCAAGCCTAAAAACATCCAGTCATACCTATAGAAATGGAGACCCTGTGAGTAATCAAGTGAGTAAGCCTACAAGAGAGAAAACCACAGGTGTATTTACTGCTTTTCCAACCTTAAATGCTTTCATGTGCATTTAAGAGCAAATCCCTGAGCCACATGAAAGAGCCACTGTCCTTGCTCAGCATCTCACCTGTCTGGGTGATGGAAGCTCCCCAGTGCTCTGACAGTCTCTGCTCAATCCCATTCCAGGTTGCCTGGAAGGGTGGGATGTGTTCATGTTCAGGTCTTTGCTATATCCTGGGCTTTAAGGCTGTTCCTCCCTTCAGCTACACAACCACCAAATGGGTATCTGAAAAAGCATTTAAGTACCTTAATTCCCTTGAAAACTCACAGAGGACTCTGAAAGAGGAAATTCCAGTCCCTGTGACTGGGTAATGGCATGGCAGGTCTTCAGGAGCACATACTCCAAGGATTTGGGATGCTTATTCTTAAAACTCTGTATAGCCCGTGTAGTGTTTTTCTGTTTTACATCATTCCTGAATGTGATTATGAAGTCACTCTCTGTCTGGATAGGCAATGGATGAATTCAGCTGAGGAAATATACAGCCATTCTGAATCCTTGTATTCTGTGTCCTTGCTGGAAAGGGATTAGTAAAGGCTTTTTCAATTCCAGCAATGAGTAGATTTCCTAAAATGAAACTGCTGAGTAATCTTGGTCATTTTCCAGTATGCTGCTTCATTTAATGTAATTTAGATCATTTTCACACCTGTAGCATTTAGGTAATTGTTAGCTAAGAGTTGCTGATAGCATCAAACATTCAGCTCTGCCATGTAGACCTACTGCTACATTTTCCACCTTTGATAAATTGGATGTCAAGATCAGGTACAAGTGCTGATATTTCAAATAAAAAAGAGAGTGATAATGAATGGAAGAAGGAAAGGAACAAATGAAAGAATCAAGCTCTGGAGGAAAAAATAGGGCTAAAGTTTTTCATTAATTATTTTTTAATGTAAAATTACTTTTAACAAACATAAATATGTTTAATTATTTTTCAGCATCCTTTGATTTTCCTACTTGTTTCATTAAAAAGTCAAGTCAAATACCTAAAAGTAAAAATGAGACATGACAGAATCAAACTAACCCTTCTGGCAGTGACCTGACCCTTATATTCTGGCAATATGCAATATCACTTCAATTCTTTTTTGCACAAACATCATGACTGTACAAAATGCAGGACACTGACAGTATTTTGCAGGTCTCTGAATATTTGTCAGCTGTATGCATATACATATATTTGGGTGATTCTGCTAAAAACAAACATTGTAGGTTTGACTTAAAACTAGTTGATGCTACCTGAGTTAATTCACTTGCATCATTTTCTCCCTTAAACCTATGAGAGTAGCCACTGCTTGGCTCAGGTTACTTTAGCTACAGGGAGAGAGAGTGTAGGGCTGGAGTTGCCAGGGCACCAGAGATGTGGACACAAGAGACAGAAAGGCCAGAGATGCCGGAGTGAAGATAAGGTCCATAGAGTATAACTGTAAATCAAGAGTAGCTAGATAAATGCTAGTTGCTTCATTTTCTCTTCTATGCACACCAATATGTTTATGTAGACTGACTGCAGGCAGTGATAGTGTCTGAAACAAAATGATGCCGGTGGCTGAGCTAGCTTACACTGGGTGGGAAAGTGAGAGGCAGTGAGGAGGCAGTGGCAGAAATTGCCCATTTTACATGCTTAGGCAAAATCGCATCAAACATGAGCGTGTAAAAGCTGCTGGGTGTCACAGGGCATAGTGCTGAGCCAACATTGTTCTGCTCTCTGAACTGACTGATGTGTAGAGTTGACATCTAGCAATGCTGGCCATGGCACATGGGGAACCATTCTGGAGCAAAAATCCAGCGGGGGCAGGGGAAGGGGGAATACTGGCTACTCAGCATGGTCGGGATAAGGCTAACTTTGGCTCAAAGCCACCTCTCTGTTCTTCTCCCAGTGAGATGCTCACAGGGAATTGCTCTGTGGTAAAAGCACCATCCTTCCTTAGATGTTATTAATGGTGCAAACCAGCTAATGAAAGGCTTGTGCATGCAGCAGTTTTTGCTTGGAAAGTGCAAGGGCACAGGAAAACAGTCAGAGGATGTTTGTGCTGCTTGTGGGCAATAGGTAGATTGGGACAACGAGGTGTGTAGGGTGGCAGAACTGCTTGCAGGACTGTCCTGCACACTGAGGCTGGAGCTGAGTGACCCTGAGGCTTCCCCAGAGCAAGCGATGCACACATTCTCCTGCTGACAGATGCTTTGCTTGGAGGCCAGGCTGCAGTGGGCAGCCATGGAGCAGACCTGGGATAAGGGCTGTTTAGGAAGTCCTGCCAGAAGACAGTGCAGTGGAAACCAGTGTATGTAAAACTGCTTAATTATACAGTGCTTAATTATGTATGTTGTATCTAAATGTAGAGAACAATGAGTAGGAGTAGCCCATGTAAGCTAGTTGCCTTCAAAGTAAAAAGCTCCCTGTGTGCTGCAGTCGGGTAAGTGGATTTCATCTTACACGTTTAGTTTCTTCTCTTTCTTTTTTTGGAAATCCAAAAGGTTCTCTTGTAAATTTGCATAGCCATCAGCTAGCTGAGGGTAATGCTGCTAACTGTGCTGCTGAGAGAAGTCCTCCCAAAACACTAAAACCTGTGGGTTTATTTCTTTTCCCATTACTGATTCATCGCCTGCTTGCCTCCCTCAAGATTTACAGTACGACAGGACCTGACTGGTGGAGCTGTCTGTCATACTCCCAGTTAATCAATGACCTACTTTATTATTACATTTAGAGCATGGGCTCAAAGAGAGGCTTTTTGCATCGAGTGAAGATCTGATCAATAACTGGCATGAAGGACACGGCAGGGAACAGGGCTGTGGAAGAGTGAACAGTCTTTACTAAATGTCATTTCATGACATCTCTCCTTGGTAGTCCAGTCTATTTTAGGTACAACGGGATGTCATCATTCCAGTTACTCTTTCAAATACAGATGTGAAGATCATGGAAATATACTGAGCACTGAACTGGAAGCCTTTCATATAAATACTAGCACATCAGAAGGAAACAAAACAAGTCTTATTTTCATTCCCTGTAACTTAATTGTATGCATCTTTTCTGACATAATGGCAAGTACAGTCCAACTCAGCTGGCCTCAGAAAGATAAGTGGAAGTGTACTGGAAGAATTATTTCCTACTGGACTAACAAAGGTCAACTCTGTTATAAAACTTACTGTGTAATACTACTGCTGTTTTGGGGACAGACGTGTTCCTTTGTGTCTTGTGTATCACAAACACTTAATTTCAGTATCAAAGTAACCACTTGCTACTTTTACACACCTCTGCAACTGCCAGAAGTAGAAGAGAAATGAGTTGGGTTCTCCTTTGTCTCATGTATCACCAGGAGGATTACTGTTATGTTTCTATTACTTATACTATACGTAACCAATATATACATACACATACACGGTTATGATTCTGCAGCACCATTTGGCCAGTAGAATCAGTGGCTATGTATTGGTCTCACCAAGGACTGAAACCACCCATTTACAGGCACAGCTGAAGAACCATTTGTCCTGCCTCTGCCAGGACAAGGGTTGGAAAGATCTTAAGTCTGAGATCTGGGCTGAGTTTGTGTGTTTCGTAACTGAATAATGTCTTAGGTCTGGATTCATCTCACCTGACTGTAGACAAGTGTTTGAGTTAATCAGAAGGATAAGAATTAACCCTCATGTTTGCATAGGGTTAGTCACGAGTGACAGACTGAGCCCGTCCCCCTAAGGTCTGATGTATTTTATATGGGTGTCTGTCTTTCTCCATGAGTCAACACAGGAAGAACAGTGAGACCCTGTCCCTAACTGGACACTTTGGGAAGTATTAGCAGTAGTTGTTATTAGTCAAAGCCTTCCTGCACTCAAGGAATGGTCCTGACCTAGGAGAACGGGACTGATTGATAGATCCTCTCTCTGTTGTAAGAAAAATGGGAATTCCCTAAAATCTTGTGCCACTGGTAATTTTCCCAGTGATTCTGAAAAAAGCCACAAACACACTGGGTTTTCCAAGAGATGAAGCTGGTTCCATCCGTAACCTCTTTCAAGTGATAGTAAACACCATTCAGGAGAATGGAATCTTGTGGAGCCAGAAGAGGTGCATGCTAATGAAATGGGGGTGAAACCCTGTTGCTCTTACAATTTTGGTTCCTGCCCATCTTTGCATAAAGGGAGGAGTTCCAATACTTGCAATTTATACTCTCTGCAGTGCAAAACTTCCTTACATTGTCTACCTGACCTGTTATTCTGCAGCTTGGAGTAAAGCAGTCATTCAGAAGTACTACAGAAGACAGGCATCTGCTCCTTCTTCCCCAGAGTCAGACTACTTCTGTGATAAAGGATGAAAAGGAACTGAAAGTACTCAGCATCTCCTGCTCTCTCCTCCTAATATCAATATTTAGACAGGGTAACATGCAGTCCTATCACAGGTGACAGAAAAATACAGATAATACCTTTAAAACAGGGCTTTAATAAGAATAAGGTCAGGGCTGCTCTTTCTGCCCTTTGGAGTCGTTATATGGACAGAAGAATTGCTGTCAAGGCATCAAAAACTTTGTGTATTAAGACAAATGCCAATACTTGAATAAATACCTAAATAAGCATCTCAGTTTCAGGTTCTTGCCAACCATGTGGCTCTGGCATTTTGCAAAGTAATATTTTACAAGAATGTATTGGTATATAAGTAAACTGTGTTTTTAAGATGCCACATTAAGCTAAGTGATAACAGGAAAACATAGGAATACGGTGGTAGAGTAGTTAAAATGGGGTGCTAGGATGTTACAAGGATGACTTGAGATTGCTCTAAGGAGTGTCTCCTCTCAAAACTGTAAAAACACAATTGGGCTGAAGAGTCAAAAGCAGGTAAATTAGATGTTCACCACATGGTTCTCTGGTGTGCCAGGCATTGGTATAGCTTAACTGTTGTAGCTCAAAAGGCTTCAAAGATCATGCAGGCCATGCATGCCAATTATTGTGAAATTTATATGATAAGATTATGCTGAAAGAAAGCCTATTTATTTAATTGCAAACTAAATAATTAGATATGGAAGTTAGTAGCCATGGGTCACATAATGCCATCATTTTGAGAGTAACCTCATTGTAAGAATTGATCTAAACTGAGAAACATAAGGAACAACTGAACAGAAGATGACACACAAAGGAATAAAATGGTACTGAAATGACCACATTCCAGGAAAGTGAAAATCTGCTCCCGAAGTCTGACTATATTTGTTCAGAGTTTCATGTGTTACATCTCCCTGAAGGGTGAGTTTTCTTGGACAGCTCATATTGGAAGCCCCCTCCTACCACTGCTACTGGTGGCTTGCTTCACACTGAGTGTGGAGAGACTTGCCAGGAATACATGGTTCCTTCCAAAGAAAGCAGACTTACTAGTTGGCTTCTCAGTTAAATGCAAGCTACTGGGCCTTTTGGCCCCCTTTTTGTTTCATTTACAATTGTCTTATTCTGTGAATGAGATGTTTTGCCACTGAAGTCATGCAAGTATTAATAAAGGTGATGCGATGTTTCACCATCTCAGTGCAACACCAGCCCTACAAGCTCCAAGCACCTCTGAAGCCATTCAGTCTGATGTTGCTAGAGCATGGCTTCCAGCAGGCTGTGGGTGTCCCTGAATCTCAACCTCTCCCTGTTACACTTCTTGCTCTTTAAATTATTCTCACTTCTGCAAGCAAAAAAAGAACATGTGTCTGAAAAGCCCTGTATTAATGACTGCATCTTAAGGTTCTAACAGCTCCTGAAGTGCTGAGTGTCCTGAGCACTCACTGGAAATTGAAGCCCCTCTGCATTTCTGCAGGTAGCAACACATGGTACTGAGATCTACACCATACTCATGTGGTACGGTGAGGAATGGGGCTGCCTTCTGCACTATTGGTGGCTGTGGACAGCATTTCTTATCTTCCTTAGACCCAAATGGCCTTCCCTGCACAAAGAGCCTCCATGACCAGTTCAGAACAGGGAGTGTGCAGCCCCTGGATAACTAACCTGTGCATGGAGAACAGCAAGACTAGGTAGCCCTGGCAGAGTGGGGCATATGTGGTGTTTCTGGACTGGCTGGGGTGTCTCACAGCACTCACCAGTGCTCTCGTGGACTAAGGCATCCAGAATGCAACACCAAAGATGTGCCCACGGCTGCCCTAGTCCAAGTTGAAACCCTATCAAAAGTTTAGGAAAGATACCATCTTGTCTCATAGGTTGTACAAGATTCTGTATGAGCCAAAGGCTGAATCTCCACCCTGAGGGTTTACCTTCATTTTCCATGGCAGTAATGTCAATCCAAGTGGTTACTTTGATTCACACAGAGCTTCTGAGTTCCACTGTCGTAATGTTAAGCAAAAAGATCCACTGGAAATGCACCAATAAAAATTACAACAAAGGCCAATTAGTTTCTTTTTTTTCCTCTGACTTATTCACACAAAGAACATTTTAAAAGGTGAATTGCTGACTGAGGCACCACTCCAGCTGGGATGAGGATAATTTGGGGTTGCTAACTGTAATAGCTTCTAAGGGAAATTCATTTGCTGCCAGTGGTGCAGCTCTAGCTGATTTTCATCTGCACTTTTAATAAAGCAATTACAAAACAGTGTAGTCTCCACTATGTGAAAGCGTCCAAAGCTGGGACAGGAATTAATAGTGTAATAGGGGAAGGTACCTAGGGTCTGGATAAAGTGTCCTGGAATTAGAAATGCTAATGCCTCGTCTCACAGGTAACTGGGTTGATGTAACAGTGGGCACAGTGGCCTGCCGCAAAGCCCACTCTGCACTTAAGTCACTTCAGAGCCTTGGAGCCAGCTATATGCCCAGGTCTTCCCAGCATCACCAGTTGAGAAACACCAGATGTAGGACTGATGCAGCAGTTTCCCAACGCTGATAGTCCTGATGCACCTCACCAAAAAAGACCAGGGTTGTGACAAGGAAAACCTTTTCTTCCTGCTTTTGAAAGGATTCGTTGACTCAGGATTAGACCTAACATTTGAGCTGGGATTTCCAGTGTCACAGAGAGGCTGAAAACTCTGATTACAGCTGAGGCGAATGGGGGAAGATTCCAAAACCCCTTGCAAATCTCATGAGTGTTTTGTTCATCAGAAGGAGCTATTTCAGTGGTCCACAGTTCCATGCAAGATACCCATTTAAAAGAAGGAAGAACAGGTCAGAAGCAAGCCACAAATGAATTGTCACTTAGGAAGTATCTGCCATTGACTAAAACACTTCTGGAGACATCTTGAACTTAACTTCTAAGGAACTTCAATTCTTGGAACATTCTCCCACTGTTTCAAAGAATGTGTATTCACTTATTCAGAAATACTGGGCAAGTCTCTTAAGTTTGCTGTGCTATAGAATACTTATTTCTACAAGCATCCTACTTGCCATACAAGAAGTTTGTAACTGAATGCACCAGTGTTTGCGGAGCATTTAAAATACCTGGATGTCAGTGAGTCAGAAATTAAGAGTGTTTGGTATTACTTATATCCCACGTTCTTTCTCCATGTATTTTAATCATCTAATATATATGTAAAAGAATAAAAGCAACTAGCACTGCTTTCCTTAAGACAAGTAAGTGCTCCTTCTACCAGCTCACAATCTGGCCCTGAAGCTTGGGCTGTCAGCCAGATAAGTTAGTGCTGGTATCATGTAGGCTAATGTATCTCCTGAATCACTTGACTAAATTTAGACGCTTGCCTCAGAATCGCCTCCAAACATTTAAATAGACCTCACAAAGATGCTTTTCAGGTTTTGTGGGGTTTTGTTCCTTAAATCAGACACACGCTATTAATTTGGCTTAATTTCTGCAGTACAAATAAGTTATTATTATGATTCACAGTTACTAATTCTAGCTAGTTGAGAGGTGCTCTCCTCCCACAGCCAGCGTTCAGCAGCGTGGATGTCCGAGTGCCGAAGTGCATAGCAGCTGGTTCCTTTTCTCCTCTGGCAGCCCCCAGGGGAAGCATGGTGAAAACTGCACAATTCAGCATCACACAACCCAAACCACAGCAGCTGTGGCAGTATTGTCGCACGTGCCTGGAGCTCCTCATCAGGAGAGTGACTTCAAAGCTAAGGGAAACCAAAGGAACCCATCTGAGCTATCTCCCCTCTATTCATCCTGCCCTGAAGGTGCGGGAGGTGTGGGAAGGGGAAGAGTCCAGCAAAGCAGGTTTGCAGTCACACCTCAGCACTCACTTTGACTGACCCCACATTTGGTCTTTGAGCTGCCTTTCTGAGTCACCGATGGTATGGTTGTGTTATGACAAACTGTAACTGTGGGCAGTGTAAAATCAAGCAAGTTAGCCATTACGAGTGGCAGAAATGCTCCAGTTCACTTTTGGTGGCAGTTGGGCCCAGTGACACGTCTGATGAGCAGTCGGGGACTGAAGCTTGCTCAGCACAACCCACTTGCTGGTGTGAAACTGTAAGCTCAGGGGAAGTCCCAGAGACTCACATAAACCACTGGGGGAATGACTTCAAGGCATTTCTAAGCCTTTGGGAAGGATGCCCCATTTTCTGAGCTAAGCCCTGTACCATCACTTTTTCTTTAAAGAATATTAAAACAAAGCTGTCCAACAGAGCATAAGCTCAAGGATGTTTTGCAGTTCATTATACCCCATATATATCAGTATCTGGTTGTCAGTTTATAGAGACTTCCCTGCTGCAGAGTTCCAGAAACTGAAAGCGAAGCCTGAAACTGGAATGTCTGGGAAACACACAGAGAAGAACTAGGTAAGCAACCAGCAGAAAGAGATTTATGACTCTATGTATGAACTCTTCAGGTGTAAATGGCTAGCTACACCATGACCACGCAGCGACAAACACCCCACAGTTTAATTAGTGACAAGGACGTGCAGTCCCCATTGCTGTACCAAGACTTACTATAGACAAGACAAATTATCTGTGTGAGAAGCAGAAAGTTTGGACTGAGCTGGACACTGTGCTGACCTCCTTAAACTCCATACATCACTCAGGGTGGTAACAGCTGAGTCAAATCATGTTTTGTGTTCTTACAGTGCATGGTTAATATTCACTCACTAACTGTGGCAAGTACGTTTGGTTTATTCTGTATAATTAATGAGTTTATTCAAGAAATATGCACTGTAGCATTGCTTACATTTTTCTCTGAAGCATCTGATATTGGCCAGGGTCAGGCCCCATATTTTTTTGGACCAGCTTGGAAATTCCTCTTTGTTTTATTAAACAAAGTCATAACATTTCCCTTGCATATGGCAAATAGCCACATTTGAAGCTTAGAAAACAGTATTTTAGCTTCATTTATCCCAAAAGAATCTGAACAAGCTGTAACATATATTTATATATATATACAGATGTGTACATACAAATATATATATTACATAAATGTATATCTATAGGAAGCACTGTCTGAAATGCTGCCCTCCCTAAGGAAAACCATACCATCAGCAAAAGGCAGCACCCCATAGAGGAATTCTGGCATGTATCTACAAAAGCACACTGCTACAAAACCAGAGTTCACAATGGCAGCGTTCATGCACTGCATCTCTCCTGCAACAGGCCTCAGCTGAGCACACCAGCAGTCCATAGAGCAGCACTCCTCAGTGAGTGCCTTGGAGTTGAGAAAGGCTGAATGTGCACCAAAAGACTGATGTGTTCATTCATAGCCAAAAGCCACACAAAGCTTGCAATGAAAGGTGTGCATGGCGTAGTAAGAGAAGCAAGTGAGTACAAAACAACAAAACTAGCTTCAGAGATGCTCAAGAAACTGATCTCTCAAATCTGCTGTAGTGCCTGGGCTTCCTGGGTGAGAGTGAAACTCTCAGTGATGTGGTACGCTTGGGGAAAGAGATGTGAAATGGATTACTCAGGTTAAAATACTGGGTTTGTCGGTGACCAGAGGCTTTGAAAACTGCCAGAACTTCAAAATCAGTCACAGTTATTGTCTTTCTCTGTTTAACTCTATTAATTCTTCAATTACACAATTCATTAATCTTCCTCTTTTCAAAAAGAGAAGATACAATATTTCTCTAGATGAATGTGACCTTGGGCCTCATTTTGTGGGCTCACATTTTACTGAAACACATTAAAAGAGAAAAGTGTTTCAATTTGGGTCTGAACTTCATGTCTGATCACCTTTAGCATTTAAAAATGCTTAGCTGGAAGAAATACTTTTACAACTGGCAATGTTTACATCTGCATCTGAGTTTAAAAGCATAGTTGACATGAACCCATAGTCTATGCATACACTATACAATTACACTTTCAGGGATGAAGGCTTTCATTCCCCATGTGATCTGTGGCCCAGACTACAGTATAGTGTTTTCCACACACCAGACCTGAATTGTCAGCTTTAATAGTTATTTTACCAGCAAAATCTTCAAATCGGCCGGTGTCATTCATGGTTACTTTCTACCATGACATCCTGTCTCAGATTGAATTTGATTACCTAAAGCTTTATTGCCAAAGCAAAACAAATCACTCTAATTAATCCTGCAAGCTGAATGCTAGCTGAAGCATGGTTAATTTTGTTCTTTCAGTAAAACCTACCTCTTTTGGTACCATAAATAGCCTTATGGCTTGGCTTGAGATCATCTGTACTAGCTGGAGTCACTATTAAAATTGTCTTTTACTTGGTCAGCTTCAGGGGTATCCAATTGTAACTTCAATACACTTTATCTTTATACCATGGAGAGGTGCAGAAGGTTCCAAAGGCATCATAGAATCATAGAATGGTTTGGGTTGGAAGGACCATCAAACTTCATCTAGTTCAACCCCTGGAAGACCTAAAACCCCTTGTTTCATAGGTAAGAAGGATTCCTGCTGAGCAGGAACTGGAGAGACAACTGTAGAGTGTTTGATGACCTCTCAACGCCAGCACAAGAACGCATAGCATGGCATTACTGATGATTGAAGACAGACTTATTAGGCTAATTAAGCTGCATTGCTGACAGCAGTGTGAAGTTAAGAGGGCATAAAACTGGAATTCCTGCAAAGCAAAGCAGAAATGAGTTAAAAAATCCTTTACATTATACCTCCCATCAAGAAGAATTGCAATTAATTAAAGATCAGAGCAAGGGAATAAAACTAATCTTTTAAATTTAGTTTTCTCCCAGTATTTTTTTCTATTGAACTTTATTCTTCACTACTCATAAATTGGGAAGTGATGTTCTCCCTGTAAATCTTTTTTAGTATCAGTTTCCAGGTAGTGGCTCAATGTCTGAGCTATTATTTCCCTCTGCACAGCCATTTGCTGTCCTTTCCTTGAAGACTGGTCAAAACGTCTGCCCTAACAGTTTGAATTATCCAGGTTTGTCAGATATCACTGTGTGTACAGCATCAAGTATGCACACCCTGTACAGAACACACTGAGAACGAACAACCCACTATCTCTCTTGCAGAAAGTGATGCATGGGCCAATTATTGTTGGTGAAGAGATCTCACCATTTTTCTTCTCAATGGTAGAGTGTTGTAAGGGAAGATTGAACGAGATGAATGATACTTATAATCTGCAAAGTAGTGGCCTGTTCTAAGTAGAGGTGTGATATGAAAAGAAGTGCAAGTCACAAGTGGGAGAAGATGACAAAAGAAGTAGGCAGCAGAAAATGCATGGAACAGATCAGGGTTGACTCATAGGGCTTTCAAGTCTGTTTATTTCTTCGGAGGACTACGCAGAAATCTATTTGCCTTATGGACAGCTGACTCCTGCACACAGCCTTGCTTTCTGGTTTTCTGCCATTCTCTAGGTATAGGCCTCCTTCCTCATACACAGCCCCTTTAAACAAGCTGGGAATGTGTAAGGAGAAGGGTATTAAGAGAGTTCTGTTACTTCCCTGATCTGCAGGAAATTAAAATTAACCACTCCATCTTTGTGCTTCTCTGTCCTTTAACCATGTCAAAGTCAGTGTTCTCCTCACCTTTACACTATCTCCTTGCTTCTGAGAATGAACTCTCTATAGCACCCAGCACTGGCAGGAAGCATGTGCAAGGAGCAGGGAGATGATAATCCTGTGCGGTTTATGGCCTTTCAGGGACAATTCCTCATCGACCACATGCTAGGAAACCAGGCCATTCAAATGCCTTTAAGATATCACATGGAGAGTGTGGGTAGAGTCTGGGGCTTAGGTAACCAAAACCAAAAAGAGCTTTCAAGAGAACACTTAGACTAAACTTTTTACAGCCTGGAAACTTTGACATCTGCAGAATGCAATGCTTAGTTATTCAGCCTCTGTTTACATCTCCTTCAGATCTAGCCATCTGCTACACTTCAGCTGTTGTGTTTTGATGCCAACCTTCCTGTAAGCAGGCTTGCATTGATTAGATTCCATCTAGCAGTGTAGCAGCTTCTTCGTGAAAGCCTAGCTTAGAGGTTCCTTTCTTACTTCTGCTTGGACATGTGAATATTGCTTTCTCATCAGAATCAAACTGACATATCATACATCTATTAATTGCCCACATCCATTCTTCTAAGGCCATTCCTTCACTGGAAATTCCTACTACATTACTTCATGTTGCACTGCTGCAGAGTACAGAAGTAGAGGCTTCTTATACATGCATGGATATGATGGATTTAGGAATTAAAAGTTCACTTTCTTGCACCTTTCATTGGCATCTATTTTATTCTAAGCAAAAGGAACTGTTCAATATATTAAGAGTGGGTCATTTTTAGAGACTTGTACCCATGGGCCTGAGTTGGCTGAGATGGAAACATTTACTTAGACTTTTTTTCTTTGCTTTTCCACTTCTTTTTGTCCTTAAATCTGGGAATAATTTTAGATAGTATTTAGCAAATACATGGATAGTAGAGGAACCATTCAGTAAGCTACTAATCATGTAATGCAATGAATTCTAAGGAGTGGGAAGAGAAAGGGTAGAAACCCTGACAAAAAGGAGACAAGTATAACAGATATAGATCAGTGGGAGTGAAAATTTTATTGTTCTTTCTAAGATGGTTATGATGCTTTCAGAAAGTAATTTTTTAGCTGAGGTTCTGAGTCTTTTCTTGCATATGTTGAAATTGTTATTCATTCATACAGTCAGAAACGTCCTGCAATAGTTTCCCTAGTTTGCCAGAACAAAGGAAACAGCAGTTATTGGAAGACTGGAAATGTGTCTAGCTTTACTTTCATGCATCATCTGCCTTCATCCCTTGTTTCATATCTTTTCAGACCATTACACTTTGTAGGAGGGGCCATGCCTTCAAAGCCAGCATTTAGGACATTGTGAGCACACCAGTAATACAAGTGATCGATAATAATTCTAGCATGGAGTAGCTAATCAGCAAAATATGTCCTGCAGCTCATCCATACTAGATGTAGGGTCTTAATTCTGACAACGTTTCCACAAAGTTGTCTTACAAAACCAACAGAAGGTCCATGGTTGTGAAGAGCTGCACATGCACATGTGCTTTTGGGATTAAGGACCAGTAAGCAACAGGATACTGTGTATTTTAAGCCTGCTCATTGCATTCAGGAAGCAGCAAGACACCATGATTTTACTTTCCTTTGCCACCTTTGCCACCACAGCAGCTTCCAAGAGTTCAGGAGTGAATAGCTGGTGCTATTGAATAAACTACAAGCTTTTAGTGACTTCAACTAGACCTTTTAATCAGAGTTTCTAACCTCTATAGCTTAGAAACACTGATTTTTTTCCAGACAAGGAAGAAGACAAAAGATTTCTTCGGGTAAATTCCTTTACCCAAAAATAGCCCATGAATTACAATATGTATTTTTAACACTGTGACTAGAGCCTGGGCTTTTGTTATAAAGCAAATGCAGATAAATATGCACTTCTCCCCATATCCTCCAATGCACCCATGGACACTTCTGTTGAAAATACAATGGATAATACCCACTTGTTCACAAATACTTGATCAGATTCTGAAAATACAACTTTTTATTATGTGCAGAGAGAGACCCAAAATATTTATTTGGGGATTTGAAGTAATAATCAGCAATTCTCAGGGAGCACAGCACTTAACCCACCAGCATCCTGGGTAGCAGTCCCTCGCCATGTGTTTCCTCTGTATCATTGTTCTTCATATTACCTCCTTCAACTGCTCTGGCAGAACTTGTGCTAAATTATCATTTTTCAGCATGACACCCTTTGCAAATACATCCAGGGTTGTCTAAGAAACCTTTATTTAAGTCAGCCATTTCAGCCCAGGGTATGCCAGCCAAAATTGGCCCCTGTTCACCTTCAGTGAACAGCTTCAGCCATCTCTTGTTGCACGATCACATAGAGTCGTGAGGCTCCTTTCATTGTCATTTGAGATCCCTGTAGTTGCAGATGTGGGAAGGCAATGTTTTTGAGGGAGAAGCGATGGTACCTTATCAAATCAACTGACAGAGCTGCAAGAAAAAAGCAGACCAGCCTTTAGTCCCACTGGGCCCGATCCCACAAGTGTCATACGCATGGAATGAGTTTCGTGCTAAGCATAGACTGAGCTCTGTCAGTGCCACATAACAGAGAGGTCTCACACAGTCTATCCATTTTTTGCAGATTGCTACAGCTTTGAAAAAAGGAAAAAATAAACATCTAATCATCTTTCTGAAGCACAAACACACAGAATTACAGGATTTTAACTACCCTTAAACCATGTGGGATGCATTTAAAATTCACAAAATGCTCAATGTTGAACAGAGTCTGCTAGTGATGCTACCCATCTTTCACAGTGCAAAAACTTTTTCCTAGTTCTGTGTTCAGGTTGGTTCATGTTATTCATAGGTACACAGAGAAGGCTTTGCTATGATGAATTAATTACTCAAGACATAGCACAGTTTCAGCATAGCATAAAAAGGTCCTTTAGTCTTGGGATCAGGGGAGTTTAATCTCCTACAACACTTAAATGAAGTATAACCAGATTCCTTCCAGTGATTTTTAAGGTGATAGCTAATGCAAATGATATTACATCAGTTTCTTCCTACAGTTCATTGACATTCCCAGTTTCTTCCTACAGCTCATCGGTACAGATCAGCAAGGTTTTCCTTGATGTTTTATCCCAAACTGTGTAGAAGTTCTCTATTGAATTCTCTACAGAAAAATACCTCTTTACAGCATTATCAAGAGAGCTGCCCTCCCAGAGAGCAGCATTTTGAGGGCAACTGTGGAAAGTCAGAAAAGGAAACATGAAAAAAAAGGCATTTGTTTTCTAAGTGCTGCTTCTGCTGATGATAGTCCAGATTTTCTTTGCAACGAAGCTTCCAGTCTGGAAGGCTGTGTGTATATGCAAAGCTCATGACAGCATGGGGAAAGTTTGGGCTGTATTTCTTGCAAAGTTTAAGATGAGACAAGAAGTACTGACTTCCTCCAGACCTTTCAACTCCAGATGCTCCATGACTGCTGATTTCTACCCAGTGTTTCAGGAGGCTCTAGCAGGATGGTGGAAAGGCAAGAGTTTTCCTGCTTAAGAGCAGAGATAGCTGTGTTCAGGGGATTCCTCTATTCACAGATTCTGAGAAACAAAATCTTCTCATTCTCCCCCTTATTTTGTGTCATCCTTTTCAGTTGACATGTTAAGGCAAAGATCCAGAGTCTCAGCCAACAGGAAAAGAGGGCTGTAAATCTGAAGTACGCAAATACTTCTAGCTGATTTCAGAAGGGTTAATGGATTTCTAAGGCAAATTGAAAAGTCTAATCCTGGCTTTTTTGTTACCAGTTATTACCTGACTACAAGACTATTGGCAGTTCTCTGACTCTTCATTAGGAACTGCAGTGACAGAACAAGGGGTAACGGGTTAAAACTTAAACAGGGGAGGTTTAGATTGGATATAAGGAAGAAATTCTTTACTGTGAGGCTGGTGAGGCACTGGAATGGGTTGCCCAGGGAATTTGTGAATGCTCCATCCCTGGCAGTGTTCAAGGCCAGGTTGGACGAAGCCTTGCGTAGCATGCTTTAGTGGGAGATGCCCCTGCCCATGGCGGGGGGGTTGGAACTGGATGATCTTAAGGTCCTTTCCAACCCTAACTATTCTATGATTCTATAATTCTATAAAGAAGGCACTTTGTCAAAAAATGAAAATCATTGGCCATATCAGTATTGCATGATCTTAGCTTTAAAATGACCCCGATGCTGTATAAACAAGATTACATAAGGGCTCAAAGGTATGTGAAGCAGTTCAGTAGTGCCATCTTGAGGGAAGCGTCTAGATGTTATGTACAATTCCAGATTTCAGCTCATCGGCATTTGCCTGTGTTTTATTAGTTGGAAATAAGTCAATGAACTACTCCAGAAGAATGAGGTACAGTAGACTCAGAAATGCATTAAAACATGCCCTTATTAGCAGAAGAGAAGTCAAAGCCAGCACTAATGCATTTCTATTGCTGCAGAAAATTATAGTCTGGGAAATAGAATTGTAACGTTTTGCACTTTTAGCTGTTTATCACAAAGTCACTTAGGAATACGAATCAAGCCTTGCAAAACATTAACACCAATTTGGACCATAAATACCTTTGCGTCAGAAGGGAGCCAGTGGAGGTAAAGAGCTGATGCCAGGGTCACACAGAATTCTGTTTATATTGGGTAATCTTGTTTTTATCATCTGGGATGCAGAACATTTATGCCAGTCTGATTGTCAGTAGAATTATAACCATACATCAGGAATCAGATTGATTAATTTATGAAGTGGCAAATGGTCAGAATTATAAAAGAGGATGCTTACAATTCCGATCTGCTTTGTTTTCCATCCATTCCTATCTTTCCCATCACATTGGTCTGGAAGTGCCACGCACCATCTGGTGGAGTAAGATTAGTAAATGTCAAAAGTGGTTTTCATTTTTCAGCTCTGTCAGCTGGTGACAAGTAGGGTAGTTTGGAGATCATGAAGATTATTTATTTATTTACTTATTTACTTAGTTAGTTATTTGCTGGGGAGAACTCTCTCCATACCTATAAACGTATCTGTGTTTCCAGACCAGAGCCAGCAATGGCAGTAAGTGATCGTTCATATATGGAGTTTCTTCCCCCCCACACTCTGTTTCCTTCGTTTTGTGAGAACAGATTTACAGTCCCTTAAACCACCACGAAGATAGTGTGCCATCTTTAATAGCTTAGAACTTGATGACTTGTTACTTGACATGCACAATCACCAGAGCTGACGTATGATTTATTGATTATCTATGAAAGGACAGACAGCTGTGAACTTCCATGCTTCTGTGAATATCAGCATCACCCTTGTACGAATGCATGCAGTGTGTGATCACACAAATCCTCTGGGCTCTGCAGGTGGAACTAAACACACAAATTCAAGTCACCTCTTCACAAGATCCAAACACATTCATTTACTTCTGAGTTTAGACGGATTGTGGATATTTTTGGCCTTTAGGAAGCTCCAACAGGTTCTAAGAAGTGTCTTTGGAAGAAGCAGGAAGGGAGAAGGGAAGAAGACACCTTTCTTTTCAAAGGAAAAAATTAAAGAGAGAAGTGAACACCCCCTTGAATACAAGTACAGATAGCCTCAGAGTAATTGTAGGCTGAGATCCTGATTGATAAACTTGTGTGATACTCATTTCACAAAAATGGTTCTGAGTAAAGAATAAAGGTTGTGTCAAGGTAAATGCCATCATACTGTAGGGATAAGATACCTTGCTGTGACTTTTTGGTACCTTGTCACTCTTCAAAGCTGACAGAGTAGTAGATACTGTATACAATGTTTTACCCATGTTCTCATGTTAAGTAAATGGTTAATCAGCTCAAAAAATAACAAAGACCTAGGAAACAGCTATTCATAAGTCTCCTTGAATCAATACCCCAAAAAAATGCTGAAGAACGATACTTTTTCATGTATCCTTTTGAGGTGCAATTTGCTTAAAAGAAATGCAGAAAATGCATATTTCTGATCAAATGGGAATTGTATATTGACTGTGTCCAGGGTATCAGTACATGCCTTCTAGTTTTCACTTTTTCCTCCTGACTGACAACCTTTTTGCTCTTCACCCAGAGTCAGAGTCTCAGGAATGAAATATCATCGGTAGCCTCTGAAGTGTAGCAGTTAAGGAAGGTGAAGGCCTCCGTTCTCTTTTCTTTGTCTTTTTTACCTTATTGCTAAACAATGCAGTGTTTGAAGTTAAATTTTCAAACCAATGATATTACAGCAGTGTGAAACTGAAATTTAAATGAAAGAAATAAAAATATTAGTGCTTATTAGAAGTAGATAATTTTTTCACTGAGAGATATTTTAATATTTTCTGAAAGTAATAAATTTAGTTTTATTTCTTCATTGGGAAACTGTCAGGAAAGATGGAAGGACTATGACTGAAAAATATCCAAGACTGTGTTTCTAAGTCCTTGGTATGTGATGACGGCATATATCACAGAATTATAGAATAGTTAGAGTTGGCAAGGACCTTAAGAACATCCAGTTCCAATCCCCCTGCCATGGGCAGGGACACCTCACACTAAACCATATCACCCAAGGCTCTGTCCAACCTGCCCTTGAACGCCGCCAGGAATGGGCATTCAAAAGTTCCCTGAGCAACCCATTCCAGTGCCTCACCATCCTCACAGTAAAGAATTTCTTCCTTATATCCAATCTAAACTTCCCCTGTTTAAGTTTGAGCCCGTTTCCCCTTGCCCTGTCACTACAGTCCCTAATGAAGAGTCCCTCCCCAACATCCTATATGATACATCATATATGTATCAAGTCCTTATAACCTAAAAAGGTAATAACATTTTTGCTAGGATTCAGATAATGCTTTACTTTATTCTCAGTGGAACTAAAAAATACTTCCATCATACACTTCTCCATCAATGCAGCATGCTGATAAACAACCACCAAAATTATGATGTAGTGTTGCTCTTTCACATGGTCCTCACTATGAGTATTTCTACACTATAATCCTGCTTTGGGATGGTTTAAGTGCACATAACCTCTCCACACACAGGAAAGGAAGATATCTATGGGAAGGTTTTGTATGTCTACACTTGTTTCTTGCCTCCCTATCCAGATACACTTGTGAAGTCTCTGCCTTTATGCACTTGTTTGTAGCCTACCTATGTCTTTCAGGAGACTGAAAATATTGTTCAGAAGATCTGTTGTGTTGTTCTGGACTGCTGGCCCAACACTTGGAAGGAGAAAATATGTTGATTAAGAGGATATGGCAAATTAATAAGGTTTATTATGTACATTTGGGAAATATATGCATAGATTACAGCAGGATTTCTATCCTTCCTTATGTACTCAGCCCATTCACAAAAGGCTGTCTGCAGGAGGTGCAGCGTAGAGTGGAGCTGGCCTTCTGTTTCCACAGGGGTAAGGATCTTGTTTACCTCTGGAAACAGAGGCAGTGATTTGCCATTAATGAATAAACTGCCTCTCTTATTGTCAATACTTGTCTTCTTTTTCCTGTATGAGCAAAGCTAAAATCCAGGTGGGAATAGTAGCTGCATGTATTTATTCTTATTATTTTCTTAACTTGCTCTCTTCTTAATCGGGTTCAGTTGTACAACCAAGATCCTATCAAAGCCTGATGCTAGATCTTGGTAGCTAAGGGAGTATCACAGATCAGGGGCCACTCATCTCCAGCAGAGCTATGGAAAATACTTGCAGTAAAACCTCTCAAAAACTATTCTTGTCTGTTCTGTTCCAGCTTGTTGTTTTCCTTTTCCTTTTTGTGGTTTTGCACATGTAGATGTGTCTGCATCTGAATAAATGGTGATGAATGACCCCAATCTGCATTCAGAAATGGCTTGTGTCTTGAAAATGTGTGAAAATTTACATTTCCAATTTATCCTTTTCCATTGAAAGTACAAAAGAAAAGAAAACAACAACAAAAAAACCCAGAGCTTGGGCTGTGGAGATGACACTAAATGCAATAGAAATACTTTAAAGAAAAATACACAGAACAAAGAAGGAGCTTTTCTTCAGTTAAGTGTTTTTATGGGCATCCCTCACTGCATTTCCCATTATATGCTATCTGAATAGGCTGCTACAAAATTGATATCAAAGAAGTATTTGTATCATCTGAGTTTCCTTTGAATTTTCTTTCTCTTCTATTTCCAAAGAACTGGTTGCAATTTGGCAGTTTCATTTAACTGCAGTTCTTAACCTCACCAGCTAAGCTAGTAGGTGAAATGATTTTTCTCAAGTATAAAACACAAAGTCCTGGCTATAGGGAGTTCTATTTATGCTTCCCACCCTCGGAGGCATTGGGCAAAGGATTAATGTACCAATGCCTCTCCTTGACCAGTGATGTTCCAACATCACTGCCTGGAAACTGAGAATCATCTGCCTTACAATGTTGATTGCTCCTACCAGAGCACTACTTCCCAAAAGCAAATTCTGTCACAGGTTAGCTGTTTCACACAGCAGCAGGTGTGTTATTGCATCAGTATAATAGCTGAACAAAAATTAACCTTGCACTGCTTTTATTCTCAAGAAAAACATTTCTTGATGGATTTGTCCTATTGAACGGATAGTTTGCACTTGCCTTCTACAGAATTCCTGTGAAACTTATGAGACTTCTTCACATCATCTCTCCCCAATCTGACATAGATAATTTTTAGACTCAATTGTGCAACAAACACTAAGGTCCTAATGCAGGCGACACAGCAGACCACATATGCTGTTCAAGTAGGAAGCACACACACTGCTTTTTCCCTTTTCTGCCAAACAGGAGTGACAGACCAGCTTATCCTCTTGCTAGATTGTCCTTTATGTCAAACAGCCCCACTGTGGGAGGCTTGTCTCTTGTTGACACAACGTTCTTATATTGTGCATTTCGTATATGTAGTTTTACAACATCTAGATACCATGAGGTGTCTTCAGGGTTACTTCAACCAACCTCCTAAAACTCTTTTAGCAATACAGGAAGATAAAAGCTAGATCTTACTCATAATTTGTAAAAGGTTAGAAAAAAGTAATAATCTAAACCTCCTTCCAGTTTCTACTTGAACTTCCAGGATTTACTTTTCCCCAAAAAGAAAAAAGAAAACAGGATGTCTTTTAATCTTATTCATATATTTATGATACAGCAAAGATTCATGTATGTGCTGATATCTGTTTTGTTGGTATTTAAGTGTGACTTTCCCTTGCACCTAAGAAGCTGTTTCCTCTAGAAAGGATCCTATTCCAGCAAATTTGCTGTGCCAGTACTGTGCTTTGTAGCCATTCAGGAAAGTTGCTGAACAATGTGAGAAGAGAGAGAAAAAGCATGAGGGCAAGAAAATACTTAAAGTATGTTTTCAAAGTACAATATGATAAGCACTCTATTTTTCTCTGTGAAATAGGCAGATTTTGAATAACTCAGGAAACTTCTTAGGACCTTGTTTATATCTGACTATATCTGCAAAATACAAAGTTCGAGATTTCCTTTACCAAATGGCAAGATAGAAACAGGCACCATGATTCACTGCAGGGAACAGACTACAAGGCTGTGCATAATTCTGAACAACAAAATTACACACATGTTTAAATGAAGACTTAATTAGACATAATGTTTTAACTGTCTCCATGAAATAATGTATTTGATTTGCGATTGCATTTTAACATCAGTTATTTCTGACTCTACATACATTAAAGCCTTATTCATTCATGACTGGTTGCAAACAATAATCTGATAAATATCAGCTTTAACCCCTTGCATGACAGCCAAAGAAAATAAGACCCTGATCTTGACTAAGGTCTTAGTAGGCTATAATAAGACAAAATGATACAAGTTTCTCCTATAATTTCTGTCAGAGGTCATCAATCTGTATTCAACAAAACCATTATTGATATTTGATGCCGATGAGCTCCTAGTTCACTGGCTAAAAAGAATCATATGACACATTAGGCCTATTCTTTTTCTTATGTGAGACCCATAATTAATAGGGCCAAATCATTCTCCACAGATAATTAATTCTCATATAATTCCACAGGGTGACTGGCATTTCATGTAAATACTTCTTTAGATAGGAGGATGCAAAAAACCTCACAAACACAGTATATTTTGCACCCAGCTAAAGCTCTACATCAGTGTGTTATTGCAGAGCTGCATCAGCACATTTCCCTATTGTATCCTGTCCCAGTCCCTTCGGAAATGGCTGGAGAAACAGTCTGTAATTTGAAACTGGAAAGGGATTAAAAATTATTAAAGAACCAAAATGACCAAAAGCCAAGATTATTGCAGTTGGGAAACCATATCACAAAGTGTAATGTCTGTGTAATCCTCTTGCAGTGATAACATCACAACACAGTCTGTTGGTGTTTTTAGGCAAGATGGCAGAGCGAACCCTAAACACCTGTGCTACCAAAATGTGTGACCCCCATTCCTCTTCCTCTTCTCTGGAGGAAGCTCTGGTATGCATCTGACTCTTCACTGAGCTGACTTGGTTCACCAAAGCCATAAAACATAACAAAGCACACCCAAAATGCCATGTTAAGCCATTAAAAGAGCACACTGCAGGAGCAGAGTATCACCAGAGTTTGCCACAGACATGGTGAGTGTGAGGAGAAGGGGACACAGGCTCTCCTCCTGCCAGCCATCATCTGGCCATAGAGTTCATCACCTCCAAACCTGCCCACTGGAGTCTAATACCCACAGAACACCCTGACAACCTCCTTTCCCAGCCAAGGAGAAGAAAAAGATGGTAGAGAGGACACAAAGCACTCACATACATTCACATCCCATCTGTCTTTGGAAGCAGATGGCAGCACTTTGCATACCCTCATACAGCAGGCAGCTGTGCAATTACACGGCTGCTTTTTCCACACCATAGCTTCAAATTGAAGTCCTAAAACTTGCAGGTGCCTTCCCTGTGAGGCAGTTTGGATAGGCTGCACTTGCAGCAGGACAAAGAGATACTCTGCCTTACCTTCTTGTCATCTAGGGAAGACTAGATGATACTAGGAAGACTCTAGTAGGTGCAACTTGGTTTTACTATAGGACTTGCAATGAAATCACGGCACATGAAAAGTGAGGATATGAACCCATTTTAGTCAGTTCTCCTGAAGAAATGATGCTGGTGAGATCATGCAGTATGTGTGCCTGGACATCTATCTGTATTTCTGACTACTCTTTTTCAATCACTTCCACTAACATTTAGGCAAGAGACAGAGGTCTCAGGGATGAGATCCTGTTCATCAGAGGTTCTCACAACCTCTGGCTAGCAAGAAAGGACAGCATGGCTATTAGCCAAAGGAAGAGCTGAAGAGTGAACAAAGTTTTGTTACACATGGTTGAGCCCACGTGAAAGCCCAAACTCAACATACAAATGCAAAAATCAGGGTTCATTGATTCTACTGGCACCACTGAACCAGCATTAATGTAAGTCTTGATAGGGGCTGACTACATAATGCCCCCAACTAGGGGTTTGGACTAAATGACCTTTGAAGGTCCCTTCCTACCCAAACTGTTCCATGATTCTATCATATAAGGCTGACTGCAATATAAGTCAGCTTTTCAGCACTACAGACCAAGAGGTTTGGTTCCTTTGTGCTTACAGGAAGACAGGCAGACAAAGTAATAAATTATAATATTGTTCACCTTTGCAGACAGGCTGCCTCTTTTCCTACACACATAAATTTTTACCTCACAGATAAAATATGAAAGCTTCATCCCAATTGTGTCTTTATACAGCCCCCAGGATTCATGCAAAAGTAGAGCAGAACCCAAGCATAAATAACAGTTTTTGCAATAGGCTGCCTAGTACTTAATGTGTGGATTTTGGGGACCAGAATGCTGTATTTAGCACCATCGTGGTCAGTATAGAGCTTTACATTTATTCTCTGGCTTTTGGAAACTGTTTAAAAATCAATGTGAGAGCATAGGAGTAAAAAGGTTAAAATGCAACAGACCTATTAGGCCACCAAATCCATCTAAGGGACAGATCAGGACAGTTCACAGTGACAAATCCACCCAGCTGAGGTCAGCAGTCTTAGGCAATTGGACAACTAGTACTTTCCTTTACATTGTGATTTTTCAGACCGTATGTTGTGTGCTTCATTTCATTAATTCAACCATATTTTTTCCTCTTCCTTTTAAATAAAGATTGCAGCACTCACATGTCAAGCTGAAGACGACATTATTCTAACAGTAACATCTAACATCTGTTTTTGGCAGGCACTATGGGCAGTTGGCAGCAGTTCTGCAGCTCCCTCCTTATGTAAATGATCATGTGCTGGTGGCTGTCTACGCTAACATTGCTGGAAGACAAAGGAAGAAAAAGTCCTTTTCCTTTTACTTGATGCTTACTGTTAGCTAGAACATAAGGAGTTTTGCATGTTGAGCAGACAGCCCCATTTTCACTGTATGTGGGCCAGATCTGGCTTCAGGGGAACCAAAGAGAGCCCTGTGCAAGCAGGAATATTCGCTAAAATATTTATCAAAGAGAAATTATTTTTAGTTTCTTATTTATGCACAGATTTATTTACTGGAAAGAAGGATGCTAGGGAATGCTGCCTGACACAGAGGCAGGGAAGAAACTGTAATATGCACCCTCCAGCCCACACAGCAGATGTATTAAACCTTTCTAAAGCCTGTAATGCCTTTCTAAAAGGTAGGTTCATTGGATGCACAGTGACTATTCAGACCTTTTTTAATATGCCTGTTAAAGATAGCAGATACAGAGCCCCACTTACTGTGGAAATCTGGTCTTTGCTGGCATCACATAGGAAGTACATTACTTACAAGTCTCCCTCTCATTTTGTGTGTTGACTATTTGACATATGGAATAAAACCAGGATAACTGGAGAAATTCTGCCATGTGTTGGACCAGAGAACAAACCAGAGGGTCCCTTCAGCTTATCTCTATAGATCTCTGACATGCAGCCTGTGAGATCTCTGCACTTTTAGCTCCTGCAGGGATAGCTTCTGAAGATATCATTTCTCTGAGATTCTCATAATGTCTCTGCTCTCGTACACTGGGACTATACTGCCCTAATTCAACTGAAATCCTATTGTTGGCTGCAGCGAAAGCATGAGGAGACCTAAGTGACTACCAAGACCACAGTGCTGTTGGAAATGAGGTCTTCAGCTCCAAGGCCAGATGTTGGCCTGAGTGCACATTCCCATATTAATCAGCCCAAGGCGTTCTGAAATGATACTTCTATGGTCCTGCCTTCCCCTCTGTCTTGCTGCTTTCTACCACCATGTATTTTGTACCTACACTGGCATCTCTTCAGGTACTTTTTAAACTGGGACAGGTAGCTCAGATGGCCTAACATCGATTCTATAAGGAACATTGGAGTTTTTAAGCCTCATCAAAGCTCTGTTCTAAGGCAGCAATACTGCTGGCCACTTGTAGGACCAGGCTTTAACCTGTTGGCAGCAATTAGTTCACCTCTTCAGTGAAAAGCTGCTGATTTGCCTGTTTTCTTTGGGGATGTTAGGAAGCTGTTGCTGTGTGTGCATTGGAAAAGCCTGGACATTTCACTGGGAACTTTTTCCGCATGTTTACACCAATCATTCCATCTTAATGCCATCTTAAACTGTGCTGAACAATGGTGGGGACATGCTGTGTATACTGCTGCGAGAAAAGAGAAAAGAATGAGCAGAAGGACAGTAGGAAGCTGAATGGTGTGTGAAAACGAGAATATGACTAAGTGACTTACAATTCAAATTGCCTTTCACCAAATGTGTGTAATCAATTCCAGCGCAGTAGGGATGGTTAACATTACAAAGGCTCTAATCATGGATTTGTCCAATATCATCTTTCCCAAGAAGTAGCCTCAGATGCCTGAAAAGCTTATGCATGAATTTAGTAACAAAGACTTGAGGTTGGACCACTTTGCTATTATGAAATGATTTGTATTCCAGGTTTTAGGTGTTCCTGCTGTAGTGATTTTATTCTCAGGGAGCAAGTGACTTCTCAGTACTTGCAAAACTATGCCTACAAATTTGACTGTAGCTAGTACTTTGCAACTGAGATCACAGCACTGAAAGAATTTGGTATCTTACCAGTTTTATATAGAACGTAAAACAGTAACACAAACAAGTATGCTTCACAGGGAAATAAAACTGTATTGGGAAGTGTCACCAGGAAATTATCAATTGCTTTCCAAATTAATTCATGTCCTCTGAAAGCAGAGAAAACAATCACTTCACATTTTTTAGTAATGATGAAAATTCCTACATTCCAGCTTGCACTAAAAATTATAAGCCAAATATTTGTGCCCTTTATATTCAGTTTAACAGGGCCAGAAGATCTGGTTGATCCTCACTACAACTAGTCTAAAATACATTAAATCATCAACTTTTACTCATTTATCATTTTATAACTATGTATCCTCCCTGTTATGGAATTCTGTGCTCTCTCAGAATCCAATTCTCCATTAGTTATTTCAGCAGGAAAGTTCCCGGCTCTAGTTCACATCCAGGAATCACACACCAGCTCTGAATCTCTAAAATAAGAATGAGGCTTTTTGTGCAATTCCTAATTAAATTTATTTGCATTTCTATCTTGAACTGGAATACTGGAGAAAAAAGCCTTGGGACATCTGATCTGTCCCAGCTTGTTCCAAGCAAGGAGAGGATTTATATGAGCCTTCAGCTTGCATATAGAATAGTCTATAGAAATGAAAGACATTTAGAAAACATGCTAGTTTTCTGAAAGGCTGAAAAAGAGAGACTCTGAGCACTGAACACCTATAGGTATTTGATAATGATCTGGAACAATTTCAACAGTTTCTTCCTATTTATTACACTACAATGAAACATCAGAAGCTGGCCTAGTTTCTGAAGTTACTTCCAGTACTCATTGCAGAGGGAAAATCTATCATTACAGCTCTCTTAAATGAGTTCAATATAATTACATCACAACCATAAGAGCGTGTGTCTCAACAGTTTGCAAGATCAGTGAAAAACATGGACGCAAATAAAGAAACCTGAGCTTCCTTATGTAACTCTTCTATTGCTATTTTTCCTATTGTCATAAGTAGCTGCTTTCTGTTGGTGCACTACAAAAGAAACCTCTTCAGACAGCTTTCTGCTGACTACTTCTTTTATCTGTAAATGCTTTCAGTGACTTGTTCACGTATCTTTCTTTTTTTCTCCAAGCAAAATAATCTTCTATAGCCTCAATGAACCTGACAGTGAAAAGCACTAAAGTTGGACTACAGGGTTGTATCACAGCTTATTGAGAAACATGCAGCCACCAAAAAGAGATAACTACAGATAGCACAAGGGTCCAGGATGGCTCCTGCTTCAGTCCTGCCTTAAGGTAGCATCTCATGAGTACCCACTTTCCATTTCAGTAATCCATCTTTGTATAATATACTTATTGTTTATGGCCATCAAGTAAGGCAGGCAGCCCTCATCCCATTACTACTTTGGCTCCAGGGTAAGGCTTATTTTTCTTATCTACAAAGAGGATATTAAAGAGTGGAATACATACACATAGTTCTCCATAGGTTTATTGTGTTCAGCCCACTGCCCTGTCAATCATTTAATTTTTCTTTTTGTTATCCCTTTTCTTAGTTTAGTGCCATAACCTCAGGCTCTGATCTCATCAGATTTCACAGGCTAAACAGGGTCATACTAGGTCAGTATTCAGATGGGAAACTTCCAAGAAAACTTGAATGTTTGCAGGAAGGAGTACTTTTCCACCCATGTTGTATTTCTCAGTCCCAGTCAGTACCCAGCAGTACTGAACCAGTGCCAGGGAATGAAGTTAGGAAGTTACAATAAAAGATTTCAAGACAATTTCAATGTTGACAGACTTCACATCTGGAGTGAAACCCAGCTTGAGTACACTAAGTCTAAAACAACAACTATTATTTCAGTGGGATACTTCACTATTCAATTACCCTAGCTCCTAGCTCTGACCTAGTATCATCTCTCCTTCTCTAGGCCTACTGCAACTCCTAATGCCCCATGATCAGGTTTGTCTTTAAATTAGCCTAGCAGTGACTGCCTGCCTCTCAGGACATTGGCATTTCACAACATTTACTATACATACTCTTATTACAGCAGCATAGTTTGATTCTCATTTTGTGTCATTAACTGGTGTTCTGTTACTCTGAAATGCTAAGAGCTTTCTGTCCCATTTCTGAGTTGGCTAGATTTATGTGGCAAATAAAACAATTTCCACAGACGTAATTGTTAAACTCAATTGAGACCCTTCTGAATGGAAGTAAATTACTTTAGTTATTACTTTAATTGTAGATCTTTTTATCATTAGTAGCTTTTAAATGAACTTCATGTTTTATTAGGCTAGGGTACCAGCCCTTGACAATCTATGGTCAGTAAAATCACTACAAGATAAGAAAGTATGAAGTGACATCATTTGCCTTCAGGTTTTGTGTCACTCATTGTCTTTCATTGCCATTGTCATCCACTAAAATATACTTAACCAAGTAAAAGTAATAGAATCTATGCTTCTGATACCATGACCTGATGCCAGTTATTATACATTAATCTCTGTTTGTGTGTTCAAAGAATAAACAGATGCATGAGAACTTTACTTTTCTTGCTGAAAAGTTGCTTTCACTATAACTATAAGGCAGGAGGCAACAAGATCTTGTAACCAGAACAGGAAATGGAGAATTGGGATACTTGGAAATTTTTATCTTGACTATCACTGTTATCTTGGATAAATCATTGTTTCAAACTGTGGCTTCCAAGTTCCAGAGCTCCAGTCACTCACAAGTAGGTAGGCATAGAATTGGGGAAACAAATGGTCTTGTACGCCATGCTTTTTAGGCACATCAGCCTCAGCCAACATCCTCACAACCTTCCTGTCATTACTTTTAGATACCACCAGGAAGAAGTTACACAGGGACATCATCTCCCCCCAGTTTTTATGTCACCCATTCAATAAGATAAGGCTAAATAGACTAATCAAATGCACCTTGGAAAATCCTTTGAATACCTTAAATCAACAATTCTGTGTCATGTAATTTGCAAGTACATGATACATCCCTTATAGATAGATGTGACATGTTCATGTGCTTAGTAACACCTCACTCTTTGGAAAGCACCACCGATTAACAGTAAGATAGTGGGGCCAAATACAGAGGAAAGAGCTTCTTACTTAGGTCTGACTTTGGATCTTTGAGCTTTGTAAAATATTTGCATGTCATATGTTTTCTTAATTCAAGTTTTCTGAGTATATAAATCCTTGTAGAGAGGTTAGTGCTTGTTTACATCAAACTTTTGACCCAGTAGAAAGAACAGACAGAAATAGGACTGAAAGGTGTGAAAAGAATATGTCCATTGGGATTTATATTTATTCTAAACAGTTCTATGTATCAGTATCACTCTAAAGTTACCAGTTTTTATCCATTAATAACCACTGACTGCTAAAATGTGTCACAGACTCTGATAGCTTCCAGACTGCAAACACGCTGCCTTCTTTTGTCAAGAACCACTTTCAGATAAGGGCATGTGGCAGATTACTGTTCCTACTGTTCCTTCCTCGCCATTATGAATCTCAGCATGCAGTCCTCATGCCTTACAGAATTTCACAAGATCCTGTATGTGATGCAAAATGTTCACTTTACATGGAGCAAACTACCCCACAACAATTCCCAAGTGACAAACTCTCATCAACTGACAACACTTAAAGGTGAGATACAGAATGGAGAAAGCTAATACAGCTCCCACCTTATTTTCACAGCTGGACTCTGACGGATTTTTGACCCTAGTATGTTAGACATTAACAGGACTGATTTTTGATTCAGTGTTTAAGCTACACTTTGACTTTTTATTCCCACTGCCAGGTGATTACTATCTCTGATCACACTATGAAAGTTTACCAGTCACAAATCCCTATAATGTATAACCTTTATATTCCCTTGATTTACGTTAATCTGATCTACCAACAAACGGACTCATCTGTTTCATTCTGAGAAAGTTGATTTATGCTGACATGTTGACTTTTGTACTTTATAATGCTGCATTCCCTTTATTAGGTTTCTGACTTTGTGTCGGCTAGACAGGGCTGCCTTTCCTGCATTCTTTTATCCAGCTGGGAGATTTTCAGTGCTTCTAAAAATCAGGATGCTGAACTACTAAAATCAATACATTTGTTATTAGACATCACAGCCTTTCCCTCATCCACTAAGCAGGCCACCTTGTCCTAGAAGGAGATCAGGTTAGTGAAGCAAGATCTGCCTTTCCTAATCCTGTGTTGACTGGGCCTGATTATCTGGTTGTCCTGTACTTGCTGTGGGATGGTACTCAAGATGATCTGTTCCATTGTGGATTTTTGGTTCAATGACCAAATCGAGAATTGTCATAAAGTAAAAATCTGATTTGGATTAAACTGACACGAAGCAGTTTATTTTCAGCTTATGTAACATTTTTAACCCACCAGTATAATACATGATGGAGATGTAACAGAAGAGGAGGAAAATGTCCATTGAAAACAGTTTTGCATCCCTTTTCAAATATTTTTGATGAATTACTGTTTGCTTTAAAATGTTACTATTTTTAGTACTGTACTATTTGCACTCCTGTTTCTCCTGTCATTTTACAATTTTGATGATTTTTTTCTCTCAAAAAATCCAAGAAATTTTGGAAAAGTTTCCGAATGTGCAGAAATAAGCAGCTTGCGGAGAATCACAGGACAGAAGTTTCAAAACTACTCTATTAGGAGTGCCAGCTGTGCTCTGTAACTTCACCTACCTTTCTTACTTTGAAACTATGCAAAAGCCCAAACCGGTAACGCAACTCAAGGACATGTGGAAGTGGCTGTGATCCTGAGGCCAAGCGTGCCATCTAGTGTTGGATATTGTTTGTCAAAGGGAAAGCATTCATTACCTGCAATCTTTACAATAGTCATAGTATGTTCTTCATCACTTACTGGCCAGCTACTGATAACACGCCTGGGTATTGAATATAAGGCTCAATAATAAGAAGAATTTTCCACCCTGTGATGTTTGGACATTATGTGTGAACAATTTGTGAACATCTTTCGTTTGAAAGTTGCCAATCAATATCTGATAGTGACTAAGGAGTCTTATCAGAAACAGAGCTGCCCAACATTGCAATAAAACGCCTTAAATAAGTGACATTGTGATGATCACTTATTTCAGTAAAGTGCTGGAACTGATAGTCCAGCTTGCTGTGCAACAGATTGTAACACCATACTTTTCCTGAAACTCCTGCAAGGAGGACAATATAAACAGTTACCACTCTTGTACCATAGCAAAACAGGTAATGAAGTTGACAACATGCAGGTTGTCGTTTTTTCTTCTTTTGGTTCTTGAAAGCTACTGTGAGATTCAGTACTCTGATATTCGCTACTGCCAGCAGCCTGATCACCTAAGGAAAATCACCCCTTTTAGTAGCAGTCCACAGTTAACTGGTTAAGAACAAATGAAACCATGTCCAAGCCTGCAGTACTACAGATGAAAGGATTCACCAATGTGCATGAATTATAGTCCTTCAAGAAACATAAAATATCAAGGCATGGGAGTACAGTTTATTTTGATATATCATTACTAAAATTAGAATTATTTCTAGTACAGAGAAAGTGATATTTTTAAATGTTTAAGCTGCATCCCTTGAAGAAAAAAAGTATGCTTCTTTACATTAAGATCAAATCAAAGACAAAACGTGTGTTTCTTCTCAAGGCACACATTCATTAAATTTCATTATGTGTCTAAGGGTTTCCTTGGTTGTAAAATCACACAGAATATTGAAAAGATGGACAATTAGAACATTTCTTCTGTGAGGGACATCAGACTTGCTATTTTTGATTCAGTGTTTGTAAATAATCACTCAGGACTCTGAGCATGGAGCTGAAAGCAAGTGGAAATGCTGGGAGACACTGAACTTGAAGTGATGCTCTCCGATTTAAAGAAAACTACTTGTGTGCAGCTAGGAGAGCACTCACATTAACAACATCCTTATTCTCCTTCAGGAACAGGCTGGAAGCCCAAATCGCTCTGAGTAGGTTGGAAGTTTCTGTGTATGCTTTCCCCAACAGTGATCCAGTTCAGAGTTACTACTTGTAGTAAACCTGCATGCCAAGGTCGAGTTGGCAATGCACAACAATGTGTAAATGCTCCTCCCAGCAACTATTCTTGAAGTGTGTTACAGCAGGACAACTCTGAGCGCAGCACATCTCCTTGAGGAAGCACTGTTTCAGTCTTTGATGTGCAGCAAAGAATAGGAGAAATATCATATCCTTTCTCAGTTTCATCACTGATGATCACAGTAGTAATTCAAAGACCAAATCGAGGACTCATTTGCACTGAATATTAATGTAGGTGTAATAGATAAAAAAGAACTGGCAGGAGTAGTTTTCAGAACAATGCATCTGCCAGCCACAATCTTTGAAACAAATCCAAGTCTCACAGAGCAGCTTCTTTCCCTTTCTTGAAAAAGGAACTCAATATGATCAGCTACATCTTCTCAAGAGAAAACATTTGGACTCTTTTCTTTTATAGACTTTGATCCAGCATCAGAATGGCAGTGATTGCAGTGGAGGTAAGCTCTTAAATAAGCCTCAGGCATATAGCTGTCTTTGAAGCTAGGTGTTCGCTTTTGTGAAAGGACTTGCTTGACAGTCTGAAGACGAAAGCTTCCTTTCATGCCAAAAATAGAATAAAAGCGCCATTTTGGAGCATGGCTCGCGTGGCCCTGCCAGCTTGCGGTGACATTTTGGTACAGGAATCACCCTGAGTTTCACAAAGAAGCTTTATCCTGTGTCATTTGGCTCTCCATCTCTGCTGAAAAGGAGAGATGCTTCAGATCTGTCTGCTGGACAGAAAACAGGCCAGTGAACCATTTGCTAAATACCAACAGTCACTATTGGCTTATAACAAGATCCTGCACAGATGTAATTCCACTGAAGTAAATGGAGTTCTGCAAGCAGAACACTTGACATGAGGATGATTTCATCAATGATTTGCATCTAGGATCAGTCTCCTGAGTCATGCAATCCACCTGCAAAAAATTGCTTTAAACCAAAGGACCTATGGAACTAAACCTGCTTACAATTTAAATTTTCATGGGAACATACCTTTTTAAAAGCTACAGTGTTAAAATGTGCAATTTTGATGGTACAATAGTCCGTTTTTATGCATGGATCCTTTAAGATGATCCTTCCAGCAAAACAAGACACCTTTTCTTGTCAATATCCTGAAGTACCCTTTCTCTCTCTTGTACTTTGGCAAAAGAATACTTCATGCCCTCTCCATTACTTTCATGCTTAATGGCATCGCAATGAAAGAAACGACACCTTACAGAATTAGGACCCTGCCTAGCATCCCTTGGAGGCTGAGTTTCAGATCATTATTTCTGCTGACACCGTGCAGCTGTTGCAGAAGGGTTTTTTCTAGCAGCAAATTTGGGTGTTTTTTCATCTTGGGCTTATTTTTTTGCCACAGAAGTCTTTAGCGGGAAGAGGAAGGCACGGCTTGTTGGATCAGTGATGTAACACCAGCTGACAGGTGGGTTTCAGGGAACTCTCTGGGGCCATGGCCTCTTTAGTGGTTTTACCACTCTAAACTCAATTACAGTGGAGTTTCACGCTCCACAGCAAACTCCAGTCCTTTTTTGATAAAAACTCTGCAAAGTAAATAAGTCATGATGATGATATGGGTCTACCATTTAATATTCATTGAAGTACATATGTTTGAAAATTGGAAGCAGAGTTTAATCCATTTTCATATTTATATCAACATGAAGCTTTAAAAAGGGTATCTTTCCTTTTCTCATAGAATCTGGAAAATTTCTGGTCTGACAAGATAAATAAAGATGCACAAAACTCACTTTGATTATAAGGAGAAATCCAAAGAGATTTAAAATGCAAATGTTAATGTATATATCCCAAATCTACTCACTTTCAAGAGGGAGCACGTCTCCCTTCTGTGTGATTTTCAGTTTGATTGAAATGACATGAAAGGCTCTTTTGAGGGATCGACGGTTCTTGATGCTGTGTGCATAATTTGATCACAATCTAGTTATACTTTATTGCACGGTGCACTTATGCTATAAGAGGTAACATATTTTATAAAGGGACTTTTACATTTATGACCAAGTTCTCTCATTTAGCTATATCAGCTTAAATAACTTTTCTGTCTTTGATATATTTAAAGTTACAGCAATCATCAGAATTTGATTGTGCATAGCTGTAACAGTTAAATCAGAACATACAAAATAAGTAGTCTATATGAGAACTACATACATACACTCTTTATGAGACCCTGACGAAATAAACAATACATTGGTCTCAAATACCTTAAAAAATTCAGATTTGAAAGAGCTACCTCATATAGCATGAACTTTAATGATTATTTTATAACATCACACAGCTTTTCCTGCCCATGTTTAGGTACTTTCAAGAGAAATTAAAAGAAAAGTGTAGCAAAGATGTCTTCATCTTAGCGATTTATTTCAGACCACTGAAAGATAAATGAGGCTGGTGAAAAAAGAGTTAACATAATGATGTCGTCTTTTATTTGACTGAATGTTTAAGCATGGTGCTACGGCTGATGGCACCTTGTTTAATAATGCAGTACATAGCTTCCTAAGGGGACAGGGCTTGATCTGAAAACTGAATATGGTGCACTCTAAATTCTCTTCCCTGAGGAAGGCTGACTAACTGATAAGTGCCATGAGCTAGCGCAGGGACTGATTCTGTCAAATCAAGCTCAAATGGAAGGCACAATGTAGACTCTTCTCAAGTCTTAGTGAAGTAATTTGAGCAGACATTTGTGACATTAGACAGTGCATCAACTATGGAATGCTGTAAAAGTTCACTGTCTTACTACAAGGTGGTCTTTAGATGACAGGATAAAGAAATCAGTGCAAATTTGTTAATGTAACAACTTGGAAAAGCATGCTAAAAATGTCACTCTATTGGGATATGTGATAAAATGTATAGGGAAGTGACTGCCAGTAGGGTTTCCTTGCGAATCCTTCATTAGAATTCACATAAAAGGCATAAAATAAGGAAATGCAATAATATAAAATTTGTATTAGTTGCTATCAGCTAAACTTTTGTTTTTCCTAAGCTAAAAAATTCCAATTGACAGCTGAGGCAAGCAAGCAAGAAAACCAATGGTTCAGCTGTTTATTTCTCACTTTGGGATTATATAGTGGTTATTTAAGTCCTTCAAACTTCCGGTACTGAAGACCTTGAATATCTTGTCTAAATGGGGGATTAAGACTAACAGTCTTTAAAGTCAAGACTAAAACTGTAGTTGAGGAGATAAAATCTGTTAATCATAATTATATTAATTATATTAATAATATGATAGCATGCAAGGTCTAACTTTCAGCAAATCAGCAAGAAAGACTTGAAATGAATGGGAATTCCCCAAGAAATGAAATGGAATATGACAGGGAAAAAAGAAAGAATTTTCCTATTTGCCTAATCTTGATTTTTTTCTTCAAGTAAATAATGGTTTCTGGTTGTAAGAAATTAGGAAAACCTCTACCAGTTTTCCAGTGAAAATTGAAGATTAAATCAGTAAAGGAAAACATGGTTCATAATGAGCTGCTTGAAGAGAATATAATAGCAAACAACACTGAAAACAAGCGTTTCAAGTTGGAGAGGGGTTATTAGTCCGTGTCTTCCGGGTTAATTTTAAAAACAAACTTTGTCAAAAGTTCTGTGACCTTAAGAGGGAAATGACAGCGTGCTGATGAGATGGGTTGACAGTGCTCAGCTAAAGGTACAGCAGTACAAAAAGAGCCCACGTCTCAGAGAAAGACCTCATGACTGGAATAATAAACCTGTGAAGAAACGGTATATCACAAAATGCAAGATGGTGCATTTGGAAAATAATAACAAAATCTTTGTTATAAGCTGGGAATCCATCAACTAGATTAGGAGAAAGACTCTGTTGTAATGAGTGATCACAGTAGGAGCTGCAGATGACAATCTGCTGTCAGTGTGAGAAAGACAAATGATGCCAAGCTGGTATCAGATGAGATTTTTCTGTTGAAGAACTACTAATAACATTGCACAGAAGAAGTGGTAAGACCCTACCTGGAAGCTTTAGGTTACACTTTACTACGAAGTTTTCAAGTCACCTGGTTCCAGAAAGAGTTTGGACTGGGACTGTTCCGCTAGAGGAGGCTATCTGATGAGATAATACAAGAAGAGAATGACCCATTGAGGCTGATTAAATATATGATTTTCTTTTAGAAAATATACCAGTCAAGTGCAGAAGAAAAAGAATTTCCATTTAACCATCACAATAGGAAAGTGAATGATTGGCTGTACATGAGCCAAGGGGCTGCTGGAGGAAGCACCCATGGCAGTCCAGGTCTGGAATGCAGCTTCTCATCTGAGTGGTACAAGCAAAAGGGCTGCTCCCCAGCATGATGACTCTAGACAAGGTCAGGAAAAGAGTTACGTGATGTGGTATATGTAGTCGTATTTAATGTGAAGACCGTAGAGATCCTTTGCTTACATTACCTTGGGCTGCATGGAGCTCTATAACACCATTTTTATCAGTAGTATGCTCAAAGGTACAATTCAGGCCAGTATCTGAGAACTGTCCTCAGCCCAAAGTACTATACAAGCAAGTACATTAAAAACTTGCATTAATGGACCTCTGGGACAATTTTCAAAGGCATTCAGTACCTGCAGAACTTTGTAACCCGTGATATTAATGGCATTAAGAAAAAAAAACAAGCACAAAACAGAAAGAGGGATCATCAGCCACCTTGTTCTGCAAGGTGGATGGAGTAAAAATCCACACATACTTCCAGTGCAGGTGACACCGACAACTTTTGCAACAGCCTCATATTCAAACTTCACATCTTGGAATTCTAAGTCTTTAGTGTGCAAAAATGTCTGGGTTTCACAGCACTTTCAAGATTTCATCAGGCAACATGACCAGATTAGCTCAGCTAATCTTTTGAAGGGAGTTACCCTACAAAACCTTAAATCATCATTTTCAGAATAAAGCATTTATATTAAAATTGATGAAGTTTGTATTGCACTCAAAGTCTTCCCATTGCTGAGTCTTCAAGAATAAATATTGAACTCAAATAGTCTTTACAAAAGCTAATAACACTATTTGTAAGGTGAGCTATTTGTAAGACCACTAATAGACATGAGATCCAAATAAATCAGAATTGATTGTACACAGGGCCCTGCTTTCTATTTTCTTTAATTAATCTACTTAATTCTGTTCATTCTTTGAGACACACCACATCACACATGAGACATCAGTGCTAATGCTCAGCCCAAAAGTAAACGCTCAGTTTCAGGCAGAGCTTTCTGACAGACACATGAAGCAAGGTACTCTGGAGTGCTGCAGAATGAACTGTAAGTTACCCTATCACTCAGTGTCAGGATTTCCAATGCAATTACATTTGGGAATACCTACATGGCAACAGGTATTATCTAGGGTCCCATTATGGAATTTGATATGTGATCATTCTACTGCCAACTAATTTATTTAACTTGCTTGGAAATACATTGTTAAATGGCTGAAATAAAAGGGGTATTATAAATCATGAAACAACACTTATTACTAATGATAAAATAAGCATAACTGATGCACAATGTTTGTAAAGAACAATTTCTCACATTTGAAGTAATTTATTAACAACTTATACATTAAATTTTCCTTTACTGTGTTGCTGCAGAAGAGGATGTCCCATGCAGCACAGGCAGAAATCTACAGCTGCAGGTCTATAAACACTAAGGGATGCTATATACGGGAAACTTGACATTTTCTACAATAAAGACATAAGCCAGTGTACGTCTTACAAATGAGGTGTAAATTTTACACCGATGTGTAACTGTACCACAGATACTTTCACTAAGGGCTGTATTTAGCCCTGACCAATTTTAATATTCATCTTACACCTTCTATAGCTCTTCTCAGATCTTTCTGAGCAGCAGCTTTGTAGTACTGTCAGTAAACTCCATCAAGACGTTCTTCCACAGCTGGCTGAAGCAGAAGCCAAATAATCAAGACTCCTAATATAATTGATTTATAAATATACTGACCCTGTTTAAAGCCAAAAGAACTTCACATTATTGTAAAGCTGATCCATCAGCTTCAATTAGCTTTCTCATATCTGGGGAGCAGAGTTAAAATCAAACTTTGGATGTACCTATAGCTTACAGTTATAATGGAGTCTAGTGTGTGCTTCTCATCACTTATTATTCATCAAGACTGTAAAATCTTTTAATACCTCATGCAATGTCTCTACTTTGGCTTCTACATATGAAATAATATGGCTCCTCTTGCACTACCAAAACTGCACTTTTGCAGCAATGGGCAGAACTTTTCTATACCTTTCTGTTTGTAATACTGTGTTGGAGGTATAAGGATATTGAAATATTAATACATTTCTCTGCCCATTTAAGAACAGTTTTAAGCACATATCTAGAAAATTTAGAACAGATTTATTATCAAAACATAAAATTTACATAATTTACTTTAGAAAGTAATCTAAAAGTTATGTGCAAATACAATTGCACATTATTGCAAATTATAAGGGTCATAACATTTAATGCACTGCATTATGCAAAAAGTCTGACTATGTTCACAGCAGCCCCTTCCAGCTAATCTGAAGTGCTTTCCTTTGAGATCCTGAACATCCCCATAGACTACCACTCATCTTCCAAGGAAAAACAGTGCAGAAGTGATGACAGCATCATAAAACTTTTTCCTCACACTTCCACCAGTTTGAGAATGTAGTGTTTGATATTGTAGTGTCATTTTCCTTCACTGAAAGAAAATGGAAACATTCCAAAGTAATGCCAGTGGCTACCCTTGAGGCATTTTGCTTCAATATCTCTATGCCTCAGTTTTCCTATTTTAAAAAGCGTTCATAATATTCATTCACACCAGCAGGGTGTTATAAAGCTAAATTTATTATTGTTTGTAGAATGCTTTTAGAGCATCCAACTGGAAGAATGATAGATATGCAAAACAGAACCTCTTGTAGCTATTTTTCTCAGACAATTTCTGTTGAATTTATACAAAAGGAATAGTGATTATTCTCAGACAATTATTCTCAAACAACTTGTACTGAATTTATATAAAAGGGAATACTATTATTTTAAAAAACATAAGGAAAACTCGTCATTAATCATTAAAATAGGATGATGGCCTCAGAGTTCTTTGAAAATAAACAATAATAAATTAAATTGAAAATAGATCAGATACACTGAATGTTAAGATTTAGATGCACTGAACATCTACGTCATACTGTAGAGTTACACACAGGCCCACAGTCATCCTTGCCTCCTCTTGTCAGTGAAACATACACAAAGCTTTCTAAGTGTACTTTACTTTTGATGTGCAACTTTCAGCTAAGGAGAAACACAAGACACTGCCTACTAGTTTTTATTTCTGGTAATTGCCTGTGAACCCTATCAAATTCACTTTTAAAAGAAGCATCTTACCATAGTTTTCAGAGCATGAGGAGACTCCTACTTGCTCATTCTAGTCATGTTCAAATCAAATAAAAAGAAGCAAAATATGCTCTGGCATAAGTGACTGGAAGCCAAACCAAGTCTATGCATAGCACTGCCATCCCTTCACTTTGCAACTTCAGTCACAAAACTCTGAATTTTCATTCCAGTGACTATAAATTCACTGCTACCGCTTTCACAAGACATTTAGGGTACTGTGAATTAGCCAGCACCTGAGTTCTGCTTTTTTAGGCACTTGCACTAGCCCAGAATGGCTGCAGTTTGATCAAAACTGAAATGTGTATTGAAGCTTTTAGTTTCTTGCAGGCCACTGTGTAAACAGGTCAGATTAATACACAGTATAAACTACTACTGGCACTCAGTGTAATTGCATGTATTTTGGTAAGGTCTTACCTGAATCAGAGCTACTTCATAGCATAACACACATGAACAAAAGGAAATGGACAGAATGAATATATGCATTCCCAATATTATGAATAAAAGTTAGTGATCCAAACAAAAATGTGTTACTCAAGACCAAAATAAGGATTTGCATTGTTTCTAAGAAATCCGAGTTTGGAAACATGAGTCTTGGGTGACATGGTTTAGGGTGAGGTGTCCCTGCTCATGGCAGGGAGGTTGGAACTAGATGATCTTAAGGTCTTTCCCAACCCAAACTATTCTATGATTCTATTATATTTTTACATAAATGCAATAATTACATGAAAATAAATGGGTAAACAGGACTGATTTTTTTTTTTTAACCTATACACTGTGATCTCACTACCTGCAGTTCCGAAGATCTGGATCATCTTTGTCCAAACCACAGTCCTTCAGGAACTCTTCATGAACAAGAGCTTCAGTTCTATAAAGCTCCAAATCAGTTGTTCAGTAGTAATTATAATGTGATCCAGGATTATCCCTTCTCTTCAAGCTGTTGCACTGAGCCATCACCAGGCTGGTACAAGATGGCAGACGTGCATGTGCGCACACGTGTGCAGATGACTCTGAAAGACCCATGTCTGATGTTGGTCTTAGGAGCGGGCAGGACCCTGCGATAGAGAGAACCCCTCTGCTTGGAGCTATAGAGAGTAATCCCTTGCAGAGTTCTTCATTTAAAGACACTGTGAGGGAAACCAATAACGAATCAGAAGGAAACTAAGAGAGAAACCATATTTCTTAGTCCCCAGTCCTTTTATAAACTTACACGGTGAGGACAGGCAGCGATGGCTGTAAAACCCTGTGATCTAACCCCAGGCACTATTAACTTGGCACCATACTACTTAGTTTTCTCTAAGACCAACTGAAATACCTAAAAATAGCAATGCTTGTCAAAATGTTTATGTTTTTAGCTTCGCTTGGTTGTCTCCACATTCAGACTGCTTTTCTTCTGCTCTATCCCTCTGATTAAATTCCTTTTAGATGTGGGAGCTGGGATTAAGCCTGAGCTGGGAACTGGAGGGAATACAGTAAAGCAGTGTAAAAGGGAAGGGGGAATATTTCTGACATTCCTCCCAGTGAAAGCAAGCAGCAATTGACCAAATACACTGTACATCCACACTCAGTGCTTACACACTGGGTGAAAGGGTCAGCCCTTGATGTCTTTGTGTTGCCTTATTGCATTTCTTGCAGGGCATTACCTTTGTTGACAGATTCTGTCCTTCTTGTCAATGAGGACTGTCATCTAGTCCCTCGGGCTATGCTCTCAATTGCTTCAATTGATCCTTTAGTTTGCTTTTATTTCTGGATGCCATGTTATCACAGTTGCTGGGATTTTGCATGTACAACTGGGTATTCTTATGTCTATAAATCATAGCTCCTCAATTAAAAAACATATAGGAAAAAACAACAAAACCCCAAATAATTTCAAAACTTAGGTTTAAAATCCTCTAGCTTTTCTTTTGATTGAGTTTAATGTTTTCACATTAATGTAATGTGTTATATCCTCATTCTCTTCATCCCCCCCACCCATCAAGTAGCTCTGAATGACTTTGAGCATTGCTGCCAACTACTGCAAAAAGAATAAATCAAGTAGCAACTGGTTTCAGCCAAAGTCTACAGTGATTCCTACTGGCATTGCGAAGCTTACTTGAATTCACAAGGGGCTTAAAAAGCACTGAGATGGCAGAGATTGTTGTGGCAGAAGCAACTGGAAAATGTCTTGAGATTGAAACACAGACATATTAACATCACCCTTGTGGACGCTAATGACTTGCACTTTAAAATGCCAGAGGCTCATACTGCCAGCTAAAACAAAGAAAAAAACACATTTTTAGTCTCCAAAGACTTTAGATCTTTCCAAACTCTGAGGGCAAATTCAGCCATAATGTATTTTTGCAGTAGAGCAGGGCAGCTCATGCATGCCACTGGGGGAATCATTGCCTGGAGTTGCTGTAGGCAGTGTAGTCAGTATAGCTAAATAAAACAGCAGCTGAAAACCTTTGAGAGGTTAAACTAGTAATGAAGCATTGTATAATGCAATGCAATCAAACCTAAACAGTTTGAAGGCATATCTTGCTGACACTCACAGCCCTTGTCTTTCTCACTGAAATGTATTTAAGGAAACAACCACCAAACACAAGGGTTTTTATGAGAGCTTTACAATTTAAATTGACACATCATCAGAAAAATATTTTAATCTTTTGATGAAGTAACAATGTCCTACTTAGACATTTCTAGATGAGGAATTCTTTTAAGGGCTTACTAGTGATGGCAGGTCGGAAACTTACTGAAATTGTAAATGTTTAAGGAGGTCTACGCAAAGAAAAGGAAAGGTAACAGTAAAAGAAGAAAAACAGATGCTGATGATAAAGAGAAGGCTTTGGAAAGGCCTCGAACCAAATACTTCAATAGAACGTAAAAAAAAAGACTGGTTTGAGTGGGAAAGTATTTTCAGGATAGGAAAAATACAGAGTCCAAATTCATCCTCAGTGTAACTCTAATGATGAACTAAGCTCAATATACTTTAAGTGGTCAAGGAAACAGTCTATTTCTTTTTGATGCTTTTTCATATGTGAAAGAAAAAAAACTCAGAGTTTTATTTATTTACATTAGAAGTGTGAGCCACATATGCTTTTTTTCTTCACAGATTCTATGGATGGATAAACAATGAGTAGGGTAAGATTTGTGTGCATGGATTGCATTAAACCTAAGTAACTAAGAAAGTAACTTACACCTTGGCTAACTGAAATTACAACTTCTTCTCAAGGACAAAAATTACTGACTAATGTTACAGTGTTTTCTTAGGGACCTACTACTACTTCCAAAAATCAAATAATGCATATCCTTTTATAAATGTTATGATAAGGCAAAAGAACTAAAGTAAGAAGGCTTTCTCTTATTTTCAAATTACCTTTAAAGTAATTCTTATAATAGAATGAGTCTGAAAAGAAGAATGTTTTGTCAGAAAGCATTGTAAAAGCAGGGAAAATGCAAAAAGATCATAGAATCATAGAACCATAATAGAATGGTTTGAGTTGGAAGGGACCTTAAAGATCATTCAGTTCCAACCCCCTGCCATGGGCAGGAACACCTTCCACTAGAGCAGCTTGCTCAAAGCCCCATCCAACCTGGCCTTGAAACTAATGTGTAAGTCCTTGCACACCCTAAAACGCTACTGATGAAGGTTTTACACTGTGGTTCAGCAAGGGCCAGAAATACAATTTTGAGCCATGACCACACAGATTTCTCTGTATGTTTAACTTTTTTGTAGAATGCAGAATGTAAACTTAAAGCATAGATATCTCTGACTAAATCTTTATTCCACATGAAGCATGTTTTCACTCTCAGTTTTAGCTTTATATAGTTCAAGGAGTTCTTATGCCACAATAAAAGTTAAAGTATGTTGATAAATTATATCAAGCTCATCTCCAGAAATGCAAAAACAGGGAACCTCCAAGAAAGCCGGAGAGGGACATTTTTACAAGGGCATGTAGGAAAGGACAAGGGGTAATGGCTTTAAACTGACAGAAGAGAGATTTAGATTAGATATTAGGAAGAAGTACTTTAATGTGTGCATTGTGAGGCACTGGGAATAGGATGCCCTGATAAGCTGTGGATGCCCCGATAAGCTGTGGATGCCCCGATAAGCTGTGGATGCCCCATCCTTGGAAGTGTTCAACCCTTTCCTTTCCTCCATGAGTTTCTGGGGCTACACAGTAAAACTGGATGCTAATGTTTATTAAATAGGAAGCAGATGGAAGAAGGATTTAAACAGGGAATTGGGGGCAATTATGGCATAGCATTGTCCTGTCACATTTACTACCAAATTTTGTTAAATTACTGGTTTATATCAATAAACATTTTACTAATTCTCTCTTACAAGTGAAACGCATGTCCATCCATGACATGATCCAAATCATGTTGTGTAAGTGAAACATCTCCATCATTCACTGCTCCATGATTTTTCTGATTCAGACAGTGACTTTTCCTTTAGGTTTTAATTAAAGTACTAAGCTGAGAATGATCTCTATACAATCTCACTAATTACAATTTATTTTGCCAGCTACTCCTAGCAAATACATTTTGAGTATTACTAGCTAACCCATTCTGAATGTATTGCTGTTGAAGAGCAAGCATTTCTGAATTGGTGTCAGTAAGTCAAATGCTTCACAGAAGTGTGCCAACACAGCTGTCACCTGTATCAACCAGCCTGGTAGTCCTTCAGAACAATATCAATTTCATCTGACAAGACCTAATTTCTATGAAATCATACTGGTTAACATTAACCATGTTCTCAGCATTTAATTCTTTAATGAAGCCCATTATCAGCTGACCTATAACTTTCTCGAGGCTCTGTGCCTCAGTAGTTGTCTTGTATTTCATTTCCTGAACTACCAGTCTTATCACAACAGTAGCAGAACACTCTTCTGATTCTCTAGAACGTCTCAGATTTTCATTTAAAATCAACATCACTGTCTGTGCAGGTTTCTTAAGGACCTCTTGGGATGACTTGTTTCAACCTGCTTACTTAAAAATATGTAATGCTAAAAAGTAGTCCTTTCAATCTCTTCACTGCAGGGCAGAAAATGTTTTAGTGTTCATATATATGGATGCATCCAGGTTTGTTGTAAATTACAGCCATAACATTATTAAGTATTTCTAAATTTTCAGCACGGTAGAAAATTCTGCTTTTTCTGCTTTGAAAATGGCTTTTTACAAACAGAACTCTTTTCATGTAATGAAAAAAACCCCTTTTTGCTACTTTTGTGCTTAATGAGAATAGTCTCTGAGATGAGAGTTTTAGTAGAATGGGATCCCAGCCATTGGGCTGTACAGACAACCTGAAACATCCTGACTAAATAAAGCAGTCTTCATTTTGAAGTACAGGTAGTTAACATTTTTAAAACTCTATGTTTAAGCCTGACAGTTATGTTGCTAATATTAGACAGTGGTAAATATACTTCTTTCTTCCTTCCTCCTTCTTTGCAGATGTTGACTGCAGAGTACCTGCATAACAATAAGGCATTATATCAGGTATTGGGCCACTGAGAAATTCTGCATAACTGAAGATTGTGAGTGCCTAACCCTCAAACACGATTCAAGGCAACATAGGCATCATTTTTACCCGAGTTCACAAAACTAACACTTGGTGTGTTGGAGAGACATCTGGTCTCTTGGACAGAAGAGGAATTTTCTAGGGATCAGACATAGCCAAAAGCTCCTTTGCATAAACCAGAAGAGAAGGCAGAATCCCTCAGTCTCAGTCTGTCCTACTAGTATATAAACCCAAGCATACCATTTAAGAACTAGTTTGGTTTTTTCTTTGCTAACATTTATTCAGCACAAATATTAGAAATATGTAGGAAAAAATTCTGTGAAAGACACAACTTGCTCTTCCCCCTGAAAAACAAGCAACTTCCACTGGAACTTTCCAAAGAACAGCAACAATCAAGAAACAAGACAAAAGAGGACAAAGCTCTCCTTTAAATTGTATTTTAAGGCAAATATTGAGTGTACTAAACCACACTTCATGGAGCACAAAATTCTTGTCCAAGTCACTGATTTAGTGAAATAATCAAAAAGCTTTTCATGGCTTCATCAGACCACAAATTTGCCAATAATAAGCAGAGGATTTTGCAGAGCGAATGAATCCATGTTTGAAATACTCCTTTCTGCACTGCTGAAAATACAATCTCTTTTGCATGTTTTTGATTGATGCCTTTAAAACATTAGTTTACAGAAATACACAAATACTTTTATGTTAAATTCATGTATTTTAAGTAATTTATTAGACAAGTTAGAGAAAAGTAAAAGTTTTTTTTTTCACAGGAGATATGTTTAAAATGTTAATGATTTTTTTCTTCCTGTGCAGGAATCACTTGTGCTGCACCTTGCATAGCCCAATATATTCAACTGCTATTTTATCTTGATTTATCCAGACAGTACCTGCCCTATGGGAAATACTTCAACTTCCCAGGCTTCACACACTGCAGCAATGGGAAAATATCAGCAACATAACCCATGTTGCTGAAACAGGTTACTCTCTCCAGTTAAATGATACCCATTCCAGTCATCCTATCTAAAGGTCATGAAAAAATCTGTTTGATAGAGTCTGCAATATCTAATGTTAAACATTTATTTTGAGTAGCAGTTAGGAAAATACACAGTACTCAGAAACCACAAAGAGAATTCAAACTGTTTGTTTCTCTCTTGGATTTGGCTTTCATTAACTGAAAACTTTATTTCAGTTGAGCTGACATTTAGTCCCTAAGTCACTGTGTGTGCACATGGGTCTAGCCAGAAAGATGGTTTACTATAAATGAGCACTTCTTGAGAAAAAAAAATTATCTTTTTTTTCATGACACAACATGAAAATATATCTAAAACCCATTCAATGGCCTAAAGCAACATGGAAATGTCCACCACTGAACCCTCCTTATGCTAAGTGTATCTATTAGGGGATTTGTTAAATTCAGCAGCTCTGGAGTTGAGGAGGAAAAGCTTTCAGAAAGCAATTAAAGACAGGGAAACACCACAAATTCTCTACATGACTGACACTTGGCTTGTAACACAACCACTACTTGCACTTAAGAAAAAAAGGTAAAGCAATAATTGTTCCTGCCCTGACTTTACAACTGGAAATATTATGCGTCAGTGCACAGCCACACCAACATGTGATTTAGCATCTGACTTAACCAATGGGGCAGAAATGTCCATCAAGGATGCAGAAAAACAAGCGAGAGAAGGGAAATCTCCCAAAGCAGATCAGCTGCCAGGAAAATGAAAGACTTTTTCCATTGGTGACTGATCTGTTTTAAGAGATCCTTGCTCTCTGCCCTTCAAAATGCCGGTTTACACTTCCCTGGGAATTTCTGTCTGCTTGGTCAGTTAGGTTTGTGGTGGACTGACTCAGACAGAAGAGAAATAAACAGAAAATGAGAGTTCTTAACAAAGTAACAGCTAATTTGATTACTGTGCATAAAGGCTCATCCAACTACCATTTTAGATACCCATATATATGAATGAAATAAAATTGTTAACCAGATAAAAGACCCATACAAATATACAGTAACATGCTGTATCAGTCCTTGCATGTATACCAGTGAGACAGGCATGTTTCATTGGAATTTCCCAGTCAAACTAGCAATCAATCTGCATGACCTCTGCATCATTCCATTCTTGTTTCAACCAAAAGTTGAAGTATGCATCAAAACCTGAAAATTATTTATTACATACAGGAGATACAGGCAGCCAAAACACAGTTTTACTATTCCTAAATCTTGTCTTACTATTTTATCCTCTCCAATACACATTGTAGCCAAATCCTGGGACATGATATTCTTTGTAGTAGATCATGCCCACAATTAAACACATAAAACAAAGGCAATGACAGAAAAAACACAGCATGTGATGTTTATTATATGTATCTTAATTCTTAATTTGTTATTATTTAAAAGCAACAGATTTAAGATATTGAAGGACTATTAATGAGTTACAAATTTATGACTGCGTTGCAGTATTCAGTAACAGTACAATATGCAAATTTCTCCGCTATATGATTCACCACAGCTCTAACAATATACCTTCTGACAAAAGCAGCTACCTCAACTTCTTATTTTATGCAGCTTATAGGAAAATTTCAGATGTGACCCAGTTATGTCACAACCATTTTCAAAGTGTGATCCTATGAAAAGTAACTATATAAAAAAGCACCTTCTTAGTCATCAGATCTGCTCCCCATAGATGGCCAGGATAAGATCTGCTGACTTGGTTACAAGAATAAAGGCTCTACTACTTACTAAAATTTCTGCTAATCTTGCAAAACTAACATAGCTGAGGAGATGAATTCTTTTACACCTTCAGTGGAAGTAATTACTTTACAGCTCAACACAACTCTGACAGAACTCATCAGAGATTCTGAATGAAACATTTTAATTAACAGATACATACAATAGGAATAAATTCAGCATCTACATATATATAAGCCCCTTGTCTGCCACACGTCTTTACTTCCCATCACTCTTAGCCTGGACTCACTCACATCTGGCTTTCCAGTTGTCCCTTATGCAGCTGACCGCAGCTTTTCTTTCTACAACTCTTTCCTTTCTCTAGTGTATCTTTTGCAATCATCCTGCTAGGATGAACATCTTAATTCCCCTCTTTGGGTATTTTTGTGCCTTTGGCCTTTTCCGTATCCCTGAATCTGTATCTTTTACCTCTGGATTTGTATTTTCTACAACAATAGCACAGTGGCTGTGCTAAGGACCTACAGATCTATCCCAAACTTTTTGTCCCTACTGAAATCCCAGTGCTTCACTCACATTTTATGTACTACTCAAGCTTGTCATGGCTAAAATAAAACCCTTCCTCTTCACCTAATAACTTCTGTTTCCCAACTACTACTGGGAACACAACCAGAAAGTGCTTTCTCTTGATTCACAGATACAACCACCCTTTACTTTTTGCCATACTAATGCACAACTCATCTTCATCCAGAGAACTAAAACTCTCGCCTAGGCTTTAAAGATTGTGTCTCAATTTACTGATTAAAATTTTCTCTTTTTCAGATCTTGATAAATGTGGTCTAGACCCTCTCACCCATTCAGAGAACTTCAGCAAATATGATTTCCAAAGCCTACTGCTTTAGCTGTGTCACATTTTGAATTAATTCCTCAGGACCTCCTTCCCTTTCCACATCAAGCAAATAGCTGTCTTTACCTCTAACACAGAATCGAGTCTATGACCTCTCACTCGGCAGCGAAGACAGCTCCTCTCTAAGCAGCCTGTCATTTCAGATCCTGTTATCCAGCAGCTGGATTGGCAAACACCTTTGCATGTTCTTTGTCCTTTGGAAGAATTCCTGGTCAGCATCTGTGCCATCATTCTTCTTAAGCTACTCTTTACTGATTCAACAGCAACGAAGTCTCAGCAACAAGGACCAACTGTTCATTATGCTGACCAACATAATCTCATTATTTTCTTTTACTCTTCCAGTTATTTATCATTTCTGGTCCTTACTGTAAGCATTGTAGGCACTTTTGTATTGTGTCATTACAGTGAGATCCCAGGGGCTCTACTCCATCATCAAGTTTGGTAAACACAAACCTAAGCTAGCCTCATCATTAGCATGTATGCTACCAGGTTAGTACTTGGGTTAATGAATGTCATCTTGGTCTTCTTCACAAAGCCTGAACTTCATATTCCATGAAATATTGTAACACTGTGATGCAGCAGAGGCTGTGGTAAGCAGTAACATTACAAATACTGTAACTGTAAGGCTGCAACTCCTGCCTTGAGGCTTGACAATGAGAAATGTTGAACACCCAGGACTTATAAACAAAAATGGGTGTCTGTAACTTTAAAAAACTGGGCCCTTCACACCCTGATGAGATTGTCCAAGTCTTTCCAAGTAAGGTATAATAGGAAACAGCTGATTGTAAACTTGATGAAAATCAAACTGCTCCTCATTATTTGAATTTATGGCCAAAAAGAAGCCTTTTTCTTTATGTAAAGATGTACGTAACTTGTAACTCTAAGTAATGTTTTATGTCATAGGAACCAGCTTATCTTGTAAGCTAAAATGAAACACCGGTGCAGGAACCATCTCAGTAGACACAGCCACGCACGGGCAGATCACCCATTAAAGTGTTCCTTCCTCCGCCTCTCACTTGCATCTCGCTCCTAGGACGTGGAAGTGATAGTTTCAAACCAGCGCCCGAGCTTTGGCGGAGGTTTTCCAATTACGGACAGGCTGAAAGCCTTAGTTTTTTTACCCCTGCCATTTCCAGCGGTGTCCGAAAACAACCCGCAGGAACCGAGCGGCAGCTCCGTCCTGCCTCCAGCCCTGCGGCAGCAAGACCCGGAGGCTACCGCCTCTCTTCCGCCACACAACCGCCGCCGAAACAGCGGCGAGCCCTCAGGGAAGCGGGCGGTGCAGCGGGACACCACAGCGGCCGCCAACGGCCACTAACGGCGGCCGCAACAGTGACTGCCTTCCATAGGCAATGACGGCCGGAATTGCGCTCGAAAGGCTGCCAAGCTTCCCGAGGAGCCTGCTGGGAAAAGCGGCGCTTCCCGCTGATCCCTTCCGCCTCCGGGCGTGCAGCAAGGCGCACTGAGCCCACACTCTTCCCCTCCATCCAGCGGCACCACCCACACCACCTTCCGCCGCACTGACTCCCGGTTGGCTGCGCCACTAGCCTTGAGTGGGGAGTGTTCCATCAGCAGCACAGGGGGGACGCTAAGAACCATGCCTGTGCCTGAGCACACCCATTCTGAAAGCAGAGCGGCCACCCCCCCCTCTTTGAGGCAAATGGTTCCTCCCGTCACATGTTCCGGCGGAGGCGGAGTGCCGGCACCTCCCGCCCCTCTTTGCCCTCTGGCGCGCATGCGGAGTAGCGCGGTGCCCCTCTCACGTGTTCCTTCGCGTCCGGCGCGCGCGGCGGTCATGGCTGCGCTGCTGAGCTCCGCCGGGCGCCTGCGGGCGCTCTGCCCGCGCCTCCTGCCCCTCCTCCGCCCCCCCGCTGCCGCCAGGTGAGACCCTGCGCCGTGGGACTGCACGGTGACCGCCGGCGGGCGGCGGAGCTGGCGGTGGGGCCGGCGGTGGGGCCGGCCGAGGCGGCGGCCCTCGTGCCCAAGGGCGCTGCTGGTTAGGCCGCCGTGTAGCGGATGGTGCATACTTAGAAACCTTATCCTTGTTCCACCCGGGGCCTGCCGGTGGGAGCGTTGAGGCCCGGTCCGGTGCGGTGTCCTCTGACCACGTGTGCGCGGCAGGGTTAGCTCAGGGTCAGGCCGCGGGAGCCCTGGTGGGTCGGTGAGGGCGGCCCGTGCCTTCCGCTGCGGGGTCTCTCTGGGCCTGTGTGAAAGCGGAGCGCTCTGCTGCCTGTGAGAGCGAAGGGCACTGTGCTCCGGTGGGGGCTGCTGCCGGGGCACCGGCTGTGGGGTGTGAGGGCGGCCGCAGAGGGGCCGAGACCCTCGGGGATGGGTGGTTGTTGACTGGGGTAACCGTAGGGCTGGAATCCGGGCAGCTTACAGTTACCCTCGGGCCCCGCTGGGTCCGTTATCATTCCTTTGCCATAGTTCTGTCTCTTTCATTATGGACTTAGGGTGGGAAAGTCACCTGTGTGCATTCCTGTGCCGTTTTGACCACTCTAATCTGTGGTTGGTGCCCGGTAGGAAGTTTAAAGACACAGTCCTTCCTTCTATTTATTTATTTTGTTTGTTTGTTTATAATGTCAGTTTCGGGAGAGCTGAGCTTTCTCTCCAGTCACAGTGCACCACAGCTACACTTTTGGGATCTTTTTACTTGTGGTCACATATCTCCTGGATCATAGAGTCACTGAATACCAGGTTGGAAGGCACCCCAAGGGTCACCCAGTACAACGTTTTCCAGGCAAAGCATGACCTACAGCGTGTAGAAATGCAAAAAGCTCAGCCCTGAGTACATAAACATGTCAGAATTGATGTTTGTAGGAAACTTACAACATTTCAGTGCCTGTTTTGCAAAGCACTTTGATTTTAAGGTATCACAAGGGTGATGTTAGCATTCTGTTAGATAGACAAGCTTATTGCTTCTGTATTTTTTTCCTTAATTACATGTCCCAAGAAGGAAGCATCTTGTGCAAGTGATAGCTGTGTCAAAGAGTTTGATACTTATTTTTTGTATTTCATGCAGCAAATATGCCATTAGAGTTGCATGAAGGTTTATGCAAACTTTTTTTAACATTAGGGGTTATTTCATTGTCAACAGGTTCTCAAATTGCTTGTGAATGAGAGAAAGGTTTTGACTTCTGAGCCTTGATTAGATTAGGTTTTCAGTTTCCACCATGTCCAGTTTCAGAGTCTTAAAAGAGGAAGCTGGGAATGGGTTGAGATGCTTTCACTTAGGCCAAATGATTTGCTGTGATTATAATTATAGCTGTTAACTAGAAATGTGTATAAGGTTAAACAGTTAATTATAAATAGTTGCTAAATATAAAAGCGTAGCTAAATATAAGTTTAGACCTGTTTCTTTCAAGGAGATGGATGTTTGCTGTGTTTTTACTAGCACTTGCAAAACCTAGTGAGGAACCAGTGCGGGTGGTTGGGAAGGGGATATAATGTTTCTGGTGTGTAGAAGTGTTACCTTACAAACTATTCAGATAGCAGCTGGTGTTCCCATTAGCTCTGAATATGGAACACACGTTTCAGCATTATCCACTGAAAAAGTATCACCATGTGTCCTTAATTAGTGCTAGTGACTGAGCTTGGAATTAATCTCTCATTAAATGTCCACATGATGCTATAAACGTTTGCATAATATTTGAGAATAGAAAAGCAATAAGCATACACACTGAGTTTTATGAGTTGACATAACTTAGTGCAACCAAAGGGAGACAGTTCTTCTGTCTTGTCCTGCTTGTGCCTTGTTATAGGTCTGGTGGCCCCTCCTAATTCAGGTAACTTAATTCCTGGTAGGAAACCAGAGTAGTTTTCTGTCATTCTAGAGAGAGAAATACATTCGAGCATGGTACTTGATGAGTTCCAGAGCTAATTCAGGAGAAGGGATGAGAACAGCCAGCAATAGAGAGAAGTCTCACCATGAAAATAAGGAAGCTGTTGCTACTTGTACTTGCTTTAGTGCTTATCAAACCTGTTGATTTTATTCAGTAGTCTGACCAAAATCTTAGGTAAAAGCTAATACAGTTTTCTGCTGGTTTTAGTGGTTGAAGTGTAACAGATGATTAAACGCTAAAGTTGCTGTGAAGGATGGACTAGACCTGTGCAGGAAGGACCAGGGAACTGGAAAGGTGTCTAAAGTATGGTTGGCAACAGAGTCACATGTTTAGTTAGCTGCAAATCATAAATAAACTTCTCTAGTTTGTGGTAATTCAGCTGTGTTTTGTTTTCCTTGACTGGAAGCTTATTTTCTGAGATTAGTTTGTTGCAAGAGCTAATATATACTGAAATTAACATAGGATTTGATGGAGGGCTGGCAGTGCTTTTTTTCTAGAACTCAGTTTCTGGAATTGCAGTGGTAATTTGGTTATAACAGTTGGGGTTTGGTAGTTGTCCCCCCCCCAAAAGATACTTTTTTTCTTGCACTAGGTAATACTCTTCTATATCTTCAAGGCTAAGTGGGGTCAAATGTGGGGTAGTTTAGTGATAATGCTGGAAGCTTTAATTCTCAGGCTAGATTTAGTTAACTGTGTGAGAAAGGTTCTTGTTAGGGAACATATTCACAAGAAAAAGCAGTGGTATTTATTTCATAGCTTTTAGGTGTCATTCTAAACTATGAATTATATTGAAGGAAGACTGAATAGAACACCTAAATTTGTGCATTCTTTCTGCCCAGTAATTTCATTCCTAAGAGAATTTTTCACTGAGAATCTTTGTCTTACTGTCACTTTACTGTATGTGTTTAGGCATCCCCGTGCACAACTGGTGCTCTAGGACCAAAGCGTAACATTTATGAACAGAAATGGCACATAGAAGTGTGCAATTTAATTTCATTTTTTACTTTAAGTAATTGTTCATTATTATTTCTTTCTACTTAAGCCTTAATTTATGGAAATGGACCTCTTTTGAAGAACTAGAATGGCGTACAGATGACATGTAGACTTCGTATACTCACAGTTCAGGTCCTGAGATGGTATTTTGAGCGTGAAATGCAATCCACTGCAGTAAGTTGCAGAGAATATTGCTATAGTTCTAACTGGGATAGAGGGGAAACCCACCCACAGTTTTAAGAGAAAATAACAAGGAATAATCTAGCATTTTGCAAGAGACCTGGGTAAACAACTATACTAGGTGTGCTTGGTGTAGTTGCTTTAGCACTGAACATAATAAAGTCAGTTTAGTAACAGTAGTGGTTACAGAAAAGTTGCAAATCTATTGACTTCTTTAGAGATGTGAAAGAGCAACCATTCACATTCAGGCAGAGATTTTTATCAAAGCATTATACTGCTCTGATTATTAATCTAAAGTTCTAGATTTAATCCAAAGGAAATGGGCTAGGATAGTAGGTATCTGATTGCATTGGATGGTTGAGAAGCATCTCATAGCAAATTGGATATAAGGCAAATTTCACTCGACTACCCCTAGTATGAAGTACAAAATATACTGAGATACATGTCATCAGTCTCATGCCATGCAATTATAACAAGATAAACTATGACAGACCAATACAACAGACTTCAGATCTACAACAGCAAGCTTTAGTTGATTTGTGTGGTACAAAGTATTTACTGGAGCTTTGTCCACAGAAGCTTCACTAAGGGAAGAGATACTTAAATTTGCTGCTAGTAGCTGTCAAGTATGCTCTTACAAGCCTCTCAACAAGTGTTCATAGCAGATTTTGTATTAACATCAATATTTTTTGATTATTCTACATGCACTACGTGATTATATTCTGGTTTGATGTTACAGCTTGCTGCTATGGGAAATTAGGTGTTGGGAGGAACAGTATTGGCTTCTTTCTTCCCATGCTGACTACTCCCCTGTTGCTGGCCAACTTGTCCTGCTCTAAATCAGGGTGCTCCTTGGACCTGCCACTGGCCAGATTTTGTTTGCTAGACTGTAAGGAAAACATTTTTTCACAGATGGATGGGTTTTATTGTATCACTTAAGGATCTGATGAACTCTAGAAGCGTGGGACCGCTGGCAGAAGAGAGAACCCTGTGCAATAACTGTGGTATTAGATCAATGCAGCTGTATTGCTGAACTATGCTTTTAGATGTGCAGGTGTTGGGATCATCCTGAAGTTAACACCCTATTGTCCTCAGAAAGGAGGAGACCAATTACACTCCTAAGACATAGGTCATGAAAGTATAGTTGAGGAGGAAAATCTTGCAAGTCTTCTGTCACTTTTTCGGTCTAAGATTCCTATATATGAGCTTAAATGTTAGGTTTCAGGATTGTGGGGCTAAGAGCTTATCCCCAAACAGCAATAGAGCTGTTGCTAAACCTGCTTTTTTGCAAGATCCATGTTCTGTTCAGAGGTGTGATTGTTGATAAAATTGACAAGAGGATACTAGATACAAAGCTTTTCAAGTTGTCCTAGTAAAGACTGTTGCCTTTTGGTACATTGTATTGTGTTTGTACAAGATTGAAACACACTGATGGGGTGGGAGGAAGAATACCCTTTGAAAGAATCTTTGGGTAAACCATAGGTTAAAACCTCAAATTATTCATGATTTAATGTGGTATGATTATTTTTAATTAGCTGCAAACAAGTTGCTTTTGGCTATTCACTATCATAGAGAAAATATAGAGCTGGATGCTTAATTATGTTACATGAGCAAAATGATGTAAGAAGTGCGCTTTGAATGAAGAGGAGGCATTCAGTAAACTTGCTTTTGATGATACTGAAGCAATGTTGTGTTCTAGTAAAGTTTTACAATCTGCACTACAGTTGTAGTTGTGGTGTTTTACTGATGGATACAAAATGTCCAGGGGCTTCCTAAGAAGTAGCACAAAGTAAAGGTTTTCTGCTTTACTTGTTGCAAATCACTTGGGCAAAGTTCTTAGATATTCTCCAGGAAACCTGAAGTTTTTCTGTTTATGTGGAAAAAAGCCATATGTTTTTTTCTCTTTTAGAATCCTCATGTATCTCACTGAAACAAGGGTACAGTGGCCTGAACATTGTGGCCTTCTTTGTAGGTGACTGTAGCCAAGACTGGGGAAAGACTGTTATGTGAATCATGCTGTGGTCTCAGATGGTATATTTATCCTTAGATTAGTAAATATAACTAATGTTAAGTCTGCAGTGGTTTTATGTACAGTAATTTTAACTATTTTAAATTTTTCATTATTCTACTACTTTGATCATGGCTTATAACTTGAGAACTATTTCATAACTTTTGCTTATTTAGTTTACAAAGAACAAAATATTCAGTACTTGTATTAGAAAAAGCACAGCAGGTACCTTACTGTGTGTGTAATAAAGGGAGGCAAATATCCATACAGTGGCTTGGTAATTCTCTTTTTGGGTGTTTGGAATTAGTCAAGTTTTTTGCCTGGGAGAGCACTGGGACCATCTACTTGAGTTTTGGGAAAGATGGGACATTTTTTATTCAGACTAGTGTGTAAGATGTGTTCTTTTAGAAAACTGAAGACACTGCCTTTAGTTTGCTCTAGAAATAAGGGAAATGTTTAAGTACTTCGGTACTGGGATTCTCACTAAACCCTTCAAACAAGAACAGCTGTATTGGTTGACTGTATAAATCTCCCTATGCACACTTCATCCCTTTGTCAGAGTTTTTTTAAGGAGTTTGTCTTCAACTACTTTCCAAATGTTCTAAGATAGACAAGAGGTGAGAAGTTACCACTAAATAACGGGTGGTTGTGTGTGGGATTACAAACATATAATTAGTTAACCTTTCCTGTGTTGGCAAGGTCTGCAGTTTTAATCCTCACAGTTGTAGAGACAAAGCTGAGAAAGGTGTAAAGGTACAATTATGTAAAAGCTCCATTATCAGAAGGCTACTTGTAATTTTGTGGTTGTGGGAGTAGGAGAGATTACTTTATAAGGTTTAATATATCCTTTTGAGCTTCTCTGGGTAGGTACAAAGAAACATAGTTCTGAAGCATAGCAGAGAAGTATGTTGGGGAAGAATCAGATTGATTTAAACAGATCTGAAGTTTGTTGTTTTCCTTCATATGCTTGCAAAAGATGGTGTTTCATATAGAGAAAATCTTAAAATGCCGTTTGATACATGAAAGTAAATACTTGGCACTCATTGCAGCCCTGGGAGAAGTATCAAGCATTTTGCTGTGTAGCATAGCATTTAATTCTGAAAAAAGTTAATTAAAATAATTGGAGAAACAGGAGTATGTCATAAGACTGTAATCTAACATCTAGCACCAAGGCATAGGAAATGCCAGGATCATGTGTGAGATTGAGACTTGAGATTGAGTAAGATTGAGTAAGACCCATTAGTGTGTCTTAAATGTAACATATCTTAACATTTCTAGAAAGTACTTAGCTCAGTCTTCGCTATTCTCAGCTGTGTCCCCATCTCCTTGTTAAAATGTAGTCATGTAAAATGATTAAAATTTACAGTGTGGTTGCAGCTTTAATTGTTTGAAAGCTAAGCAGTGTATGATTTTTTTTTTCCATTTTAGGAGGTGTATGTATTTTCTAAAATAATCTTTCCTATATTTAAAAGCCTTTTCTTTTTAATTCCTCTTAATTGTCTGTTCTTTCTCAACTTCTAAAAATGACAAGAATTGCACAAGGTTGTACAAGATTCCTTTTGCATGCTGCTTCTTTTTCATGGAGAGGTTGTGCCATTAGTATCTATTTTCAGTTTCTGTTGCATTCCTCTCTCTTTCACTTGATTGCTTGAAATCAGACCCCACACCATGTCCCTTATTTTATCAAGTTTGCATTTTTTTGGTAGTTGTCTTTCTTGTCTTTTCAGAATTGTTAGCTCTCAGCATGTTTACTTCCCCCCCCATATTCTCATAAGTTTTGTGTTCTTAGTTGACTGTAGCTTTAAGAACCAAATTCAAGACAGTAGATGCTTGCAACTTCATACCACTTTTGAAGTCACAGTTGTTTTAAAGTTCTGACTATGGGATTGGCTTAGCTATTACACAGTGCCTTAAATTGTGATAAAAATGTTAATCTACTCAAGTGCTGAATGTGCACAGGTGATAACATACACCTGGGTGATGCTCAGTTTGTTATATCTCAGAGATGCTATATCATCTCAAAGATGCTGTATCTCGAAGATGCTGTATCTCAAGATTGATAATGGCAATGTAGGTGGACACCAGTTGAAGTTTGAGTTCCTCAAGTTGTTTTATACTCACTTTTTCTCCCTGTCTAAAACTGGCACTCAGACTCCCATGGTACCATTTCTTAATATGTCTGTAATCAGTATAAATGAAGAAAAACACCAGTATGATATTTGATAATATCTGGGAGGTGTGTAAATAGAAATGCCCAATTCTACTGATCTTTCAGAAGGTTAAGTTAGTGTATGAAAAGAACAGTTCATGTAAGATTATAGTATTTTACAATGTGTAACCTTATCAATTGATATAATACACTAAACTGATGTTAGAAACAGCAACTTGCTAAATGTTAAGCAGGGAGAGTTTAGTAACAAATGAAACCTTAGGATCCTCTCATGCTATAAACCAGTGTATGTTGAGCATGCCCATACTATTTTTACCTTCATACTGAGACTAATGGAGCTATGCAAGTGTTTTAAGATGTTTTTGACTTCTGACATGTGGAGAATCTTTCAAAGATGGCTTTTTTAGTTCAGGACTTAGGAATTATAGATACCAAAATAATTTATGGTTAAATTGTGCTATGTGACACAAGATAATTCAATAACTTGCAAAATACTATAAAACAATAGCAAATTTTTATAGAAAAAGACATTTTGCTCTTAATCTGAAACACAGGAGTTTTGTCTACTTGTGCTTTGACTGTTAATGGAAATCGAAGACTAAATGTCTGTGTTACAAAGGCAGTAAGTCCTATGTTGCTGCTGGCTTGCAAAGCATTTTTTCCAGCCTCTTGTCAACTACTCCAAGAAACTTTCAAGTAGCTTTTCTTAATGGTATAAGAGTGGATGATACCATTTTCTTATCTGTATCTTTAAGAAAAAATAAACTTGCAATCAACAGTTTCATTCTTAGAGCTGTACAATGGCTTGCTCACAGTTGAGATTGCTCTTTATGTATTAATAAAGAGTTTAATTTGTAGACATCTCATTTGGTTGTTACACGCAACAGGACTTAAGATTTAGCATCTTACTGTTACCTTGTACTGCTGACTTTTCCTTAAATTAGTCTTATGATTTCTGTTTTAGGGAAAGTATCCTATCTGGTTATAGGATGAGGTAGAAGAAGAGGAAAAGGAAGGAAGGAAAGAAAGAATCAGGGAAAACGATACCCTTGGAAATACTTCTAGTGACAGATGACATTACTAGTAACCAAAAAACAGTTTGATGGCATTAATCTGATGAGCTGCTTCTCACTAAAAGTGGTGTTTCAGTTTCTTGGTTTTCTTACTGGTTTCACTGATTTTAGCCACCTATTCCTACTCCATTTATTTTTCTCGTTCCATGTGGTGGTTTTTGGACATCACAAGCTGTTTCCACTGCAGTCTAATGGAACAGTAATTGTTAGATTTTGTCGAAGTGGCTGAATTGGTATTGTGCCAGGCTAGCGAGTTAGAATAGCTCTGAATAGGTCTGAATAAAATAGAGGCTAGCGCAATGGAATGGTTGAGAACCTGCATCTAGAAGGAGGTATCACTGAAACTGAGGGGATCTCTCCTTTTTTGCAGGTTCTTTTCTTCTTCAGTTCTTTCTTCCTTGCCCTTTCCCTTGTCAAATAAAATGCAGATTATTTCCTGGACTCCAGAAAGTTCTTCAGAAAGAAACTTGAGATTGGGCAATGTAAAATTTGCCTATGTGAAAAAGGTAGTGCCTTTCTCAAGGTAGTGGTGATGATGTTTGTCGTTACTAAAGGATATTTTTTAATGCTATCAGACATCTGTTTAACTGTTCTCACAGCTCCATTAAGAAACAGATTCTGATTCGGGCTGGTTTCATTTAAAGAAGTTTGTTCCCAGACCTTACAGACTGCTCAGTTACCAAATCATTATTTCAAACAGCAAGGATAAAAGTGGTGTTTGGGCTGCTTCCTACTCACAAGAGGCAACCAGATGGTAAACCACCAGCCTGATTTTCCCACCACAATGATATGCGCCCACCTTATGTTTTTTCTGTCATTTTAGCAGCTTGCTGCCAATGCTGCTGAAGCTAGTTGTTTGGGGAGGTTTTTAACTAGTCTAGAAAGTTTCCCTGAAGAGCTGTCTCGAGAGCCAGAGATGAGGAACAGCAGCTTCAGAAGTTGCTGAATCTTCTTTTTGCCATCCAGCATGTGTAACTTCCTTTGTATAGTGTTCTGGAGGAGCATAGACTGTGTTATTTTGTGAAGTTGTAAGGGCAATTGAGAAGAGACTTCCAAAAATGCTTGTGTGTAATGATGATTTTACCTGCACAGGCTGTTTACAATTCTGCTGTGGCAGAAATGCTATTTTCTTATTCTTATGTATGTCAACTTGTTCTTTAAAAGAAACAATAAAATTGGCAAGCTTTTGTTGTTTAGATAGAAATAAGAACAGTTTCATTTTGCTTCATGTCAGACATTATTTTGAGGAAATAAATATTTATCATGGAATGGTTTGGGTTGAAGGGACCTCTAAGCTCATCCAGTTCCAACCCCCTGCCACGGGCAGGGACACCTTCCAAAGAGCTTCCAAGCCCCTGTGTCCAACCTGGCCTTGAACATTGCCACGGATGGGGCAGCCACAGCTTCTCTGGGCACCCTGTGCCAGGGCCTCAGCACCCTCACAGTGAAGAATTTCTTCCTAATGTCTCATCTCAGTCTCCCCTCTATCAGGTTAAAGCCATTCCCCGTTGTCCTGTCCCTACAGGCCCTTGTCAAAAGCCCATCTCTGGCTTTCTTGTCACCCTTTTAGGCACTGGAAGCTGCTCTCAGGTCTCTCCAGAGCCTTCTCCAGACTGAGCAAGCCCAGCTCTCTCAGCCTGTCTGCAGAGCAGAGGTGCTCCAGCCCTTAGAGCATCTCTGTGGCCTCTCCTGGTCTGGCTCCAACAGGTCCATATCCTCCTCATGTAGGGGACCCCAGAGTTGTATGCAGTACCCTAGAGAAATCCAGTGTTGATGTTTGGTTTACATCGCATGATGACAGCTTCACACTCATTAATGTAAATCCTGCAGAATGAGGAATGATCCTGTTGTTCTGAAAGCCATTGTTGTCTAGAACACTGGGCTCTGTAGTAACTCTTTTAACTGAAAAGTATGATTTGCTGTGCTCTGGAAGAGATGTCTGTGACAGTTCTTGGAGTGCTTTTTCAGAAGCATCTGAGAGCTTTAGTGAGAAGCTGTAACGGGACAGCAGGCCTTTAAAGCACTTGGTGATTAAAAAAGCCTATTTTTGTGGGAATAGCATTTGAACCATTTAACTTGAGGTGAATCCAGCTGAAAATCTCAGAGATGGAGTTGTCACTGTGAGAAGATATAGATGACTATGTATTTTTAAGTAGAAAGACACTGAAATGAATCACCTGTATTTGTTTATATATCAATATGGAATGTTTTTGAGGAACTGTTCATCAGCAAGAAGTGCATTATCTGTTTGACATTATGTGCCTGTAGTTACAAAGTGACTCACAGAAGTGTACTCTTTTTGTTTTTCTGTTTTTATTTAAGCAGAAACACTGTGCACCAGATCAGGTTCCTTACGGTTGCACCTCAGCAGGAGGGAAGCGTTAAAGAAGAACCAGTTTCAGAAGTTCCAACCCGGCGGCCGTGGCAGTTTGACTGGGCATTCAACAAACTGGATAACTCTGTCAGGAAAACTGGCCGCATCCCTAAAAATCTCCTACTAAAAGTCTTTGATGAAATCTGCAAAACAGGTAAGTTGCTTCCATTTAAAACCAAAGGAAAGCTAAGTTTAAGCTGCAATATAACAACACATCAAACCAAGGAAATTAATCGAAAGAGTTCTCATTTATATTTTGTCTGTAAGCATTGTTTAATCTGCTACATACATTGATGCACAGACTTAAAATGCTTTAGAGATTATTTTGCTTTGAATGCGCACATTTACTTCTTTTTCTTTTTGCTTTGTCTGTGAATTTTTAAGTCTTGTGAAACTTCAGTGTACTTTTAAGGTGTCTGATTGCACTGACTTGCTTATTGTAGATTTTTAATCTAATAATGTTACACTTTCCTCATATAACTGTTTTGGGCATTCGTATCTCCCTTTTATACAGTGTATTTTTTAAATGTCTGTAATAAACCATGCTACCCTTAAGAGGTTATTTGTTTTAAACTGGAACTCTAACAGGGAAATGTTGAGGAGATCCCCAAGTTTCCCCATTCCCAGGTAGCTGTGGTACTCAGGAGAAGAAAGTTTCATTTTTAAAGTAAACAGAAAATAAGCAGCTGAGGCATTGATAATTCTGACAGATTCAGTACTTTTTTGGCTAAAAATAGCCAGACTACATCAATGTTTTGAGAACCAGGTAAGGTTTGGTACCAGTTAGGATTAGTCAGTGGAGATATTTGCTAAATATACTAAGTACTACTGCTAATATTTATCAATGATAGCATGTATTGTTTTGTATCAATTTTAAGCTTTGCTCTGTACTGTTAATGCCTTATATACCTGGGATTGTGCTTTTAAGTCTTGTGGTGTACTGTTTAAAAGCTGTCTTCACTTCATGCTCTCTTTCTTTTGAACTTTTTAGTGTTTTTGCTTGGAGTATTCTTTCTGATTCTGGCAGCTTTGTCTTTTTTAGGTATAAGCTTGCAATTTGTGAGTGTGGATTGGCAAGACTTTTGTGTCTCTAAGGTTATTTGAAAATCACCATTCTTTATGGTCTTGGATTAGTTTACACAGTTTTTAGGAGTATGCATTAAGAAAAGATTAACTGCTTGCAGTGGTTTCCTTGGGTTGTGTAAGTATAGTTAAAAGTGTAGAACTTCACAAGAGATTCAACTAGGATGCTATAAGAATAAATTACATATTTCCAGATGAAGAATTGAGTCCTTTGTTATTAATAAGGTTGAAAACTAATCTAGTGGAAGTGTGGGAGGCTAGTAACTTTTGATTTCTTGAAAAGACTTGCCTGCCTTTGTATTGTTTTTCCCTTTCTAATTGCAACACAAAAAATGCCCAAAGGTGCTTCCTGTATGTGTAGTTGTGCATCTTTCCATAGTCATACTGCCAAACCTTTTCCTGTTTCTTCTGCCTTTCATGGTACTCTGTCACTAGCATAACACTGGTGTTGTGAAACTGGAGATGTGCTGGTGTTCTTATTACATGAACCAGTCGTATGGAGGGGTTAAAAAGTCTTAAAAAATTTCATAGTCTTAAAACACATCATAAACTAGGATTTCTCTCACTACCCCATTATGTTGTGAGAAGTTCAAATCCCCATTAGCAGTTTGAACCTGCCTCCTCTCAGTGTTTTAAGTTACTTGTTTTCTTTCCTCATTATTGCTTATTTTTTTTCCCCACTACTGTTTGTGTTTCTTCCTGGATGAGTTTACACAGTATCAATAAACTTTCTGCTGTAGATTGTGCTCTTGCATGTAGTTTACAATAGCTGTGTGGTATCTTAGATTTGTTGGTCCTTTTTGGTACCTGAAGATCTCACTCTAGATGGTGTATAGCTTTCTGGTGTTGATGGGGTTTTATTTTATTTTGCTGTTATTTTATAGCTGTTTCTACAGCTCTCTGTAATTAAAAATTACACATACAGCAGTCAGTAGCAGTTGGAGATACCTCTCCTGGCAACAGCTTCTGCCTCTGTGCTGAGCTGTACACAACTTTGGAGCGTTGGCATGATGATTTAGAAGTAACTTACAAAACATGAATGATGCTCTGGACTTCAAGTAATATTGTCTCAGTATTTCAAGTCTGCCTGTACATCTCTGAGATAGAAAACCCTATGCATTTTTTCATCATTTATGTTGGTGCAAACATCTGTCTTGCTCGTTGGTAAATGAAAATACTTTTGCGATATAACTTTCTCCTTGATAGGAAACAAATAGGCAATATTTTCTGTCCCCTTCCCCACTCTTTTTTTTAGCACTATGCTGCTTTCTAAGGAAACTCAATTTTATTTGAAATGGTTGGGTTTGCTTATGAAGATGAGATTGAAAAAGAATTTATCTCCAGATTATTGTGTAATCTGTGATACATGTGGCAGCTCTTGCCTTACTTTGCCTCAAGAGTAGTAGTGAAGTCCAAGAAAGGCAAATGAATTTATAGTTACTTTTTCAACATCCTCGTGGTAGTGCAGAAGTTGGAGATGATAAGTATTCCTGCAGATTTCTTCACTATTCTCTAGATGTGAACTGTCTCATTTATTTTATATTGGGCGTTAGCAGAAGTGGAAATACAAATTTCAATGTGGAACGTCCCTGAATACCAGTTTTGTGATAGTATGGAAATGGTATGAGTTATTCTGCGAGTTTAGAAATAGACCAGGAAGTTATGTCCCTGTTAGGATGAAATGATCTACAGGACTTAGATTGGGAAATAAAATACCAAATCACCCAAGTTTAGTATTTTGTGTTACGTATTTTAAAATTTCTGCTAAGCAGAGATCATTATTGTACTAAATGTTATGTTTTATTGTGAATCTTTATCATTATAGTGTATAATAGTGTCATCATTGTTTAATCATTTGGGTATCCTGATTTGTAAAAATCTTCAGTTTGGAGAAGATTGTATTTTATACAAAATGCTTACATATTTCAGTGGGTCAATTTAGAATCTTATTTTCTAATATTAAATACATTATTATTTATAAAGAAATTTGTCATTGTGTTTCACTTGCAGGGAGTCCAGGGAGTAACCAGACCTTGCTTTTGTTGAGAAGTTGTGGTGCTCTTTTACCAGAGGTATTGTCACCGGAAAGAACAGAACTAGCCCATGTGATATGGGACAAGATGAAAGAACTGGGTAGGTTGGTTTTGTTAGTCCCTCTTCCAAGAACAGCTGTGAGCTTCAGTTACTTTCTTTGTAACAGAAGACTGAATGTGTTTTAATAGTGTTTAAATGTTAGGTTATAACAGCAAATACACATTACTGAATAATCACTAGGTTTTAATATTCAGGTGAGAGACCTATTTCCTATTCTGGGAGTTATACTGACATCTAGGGGTGTTAATAATAAATCTGAGGATTTTTCTTTCTTGTAAGATGCTTAAAATGGACTTTTGCTTTACTTTTATTACTGTAAGAATGCATTTTACTTTCCTTGGTGTCAGATGTTACTTTGTTATCTGGTGGGCTGAATACACCTAGTGCTACCAGCTAGTTTATCAGATGATATTTTAATTATTTATGTATAGGTGATGAGTAGGTGAACTGCTTCTTGATAGTAATATTAGTGAATCTGTATAATAAATACAGCTGCAGAGACTGTGAAAGAACATGCACACAAGTGTTCATGTTACTGTGCTCTTATGTTTTAGCCTTTATAAATGTATGTGCTGTTAAATAGATATTTTAAAGGTGGATAAAAGGAAGCAGTCTCATTATACATAAAGATCATACAGAAAAAAATTGATATGAAATTAAATACCTGAGAAAGCTATAAAATAATGTTGAATTTTGGGAATCTGCATTCACTGACTAGTTGAAATATTTCCTTAGGTGCTGTGTATGATACAAGCCATTATAATGCTTTGCTTAAAGTCTACCTTCAAAATGAGCACAAATTTTCTCCAACTGAATTCTTGGCCAGAATGGAGGAAGCCAATGTGCAGCCCAATCGAGTAAGTACCCCTTTATGATACCTTCGTTCTTAATAGTGGTATCCATTTATTGGATAGAAATCATTAACTTGCTCTTTCTGTTTTCTGTAGGTTACATACCAAAGGTTGATTGCAGCTTATTGCAATGATGGTGACATTGAAGGAGCGAGGTATTCTTGTGTTTGTGTTTAAAGGGAGTGTCTCAAAATCTGTTTCTTGTATTCCCTGCTGTTAATGTTAACACTCGTTTCAGTGTAATTCTTATAAATTGAATAAAGCAAAGAGGGGTTTAAGTCTGTTTTAACCAAGTACTGAAGAGCAGCTTCTTGGAGACAGCAGGAATCTACACAAGCAAAATAAAAATAAGTGATAGACCAGTGTGATCAAATCGAGTTGTATTCAAGTTGCTCAGAAAATAACTTGCTTTGTCATTTCTACAGCCAGCATGAAAAAGCCTAAGGTTATGAAGGCTTATACTGCCCAAGAAAGTGGCTATTGGGAAAGGTATTTGACAACGAAGTGGGCTAAGGAGCAAATAGCAGTAATTCTGGTTGTTGTGTTTGTTATTACTCAGGGCTTCCTGGATATCTAACATTTTAATCTTAGCAACTTTACGTTGCAACAGTGGATATGCTGGGCATAAGAAATAAGTAAAAGGAAGATTAAAAAAAACCCAAACCAACCAAAAAACCAGCCCCACGCTTGTGTCTTCATATTTCAAAGTGATAAATACAATTCATCTGAAAAAATGAGGATGACCAAATCGTGAGCCTGTTATGCAGCGTCCCCAAATGTAATTGCCCAGTGACATCAAGATTTCATTTTGTTTGATCATGCAGTACTTGACCAGCAGAGCAGCAATATCTCACTAGTTTACCTTTTCAAAGGGAAACAAAATCTAATCATTCATTGTCTTGTATTTTGCAGTCAGATTCTTGGATTTATGAAGAACAAAGATCTTCCAATCACTGAGGCAGTATTCAGTAGCCTTGTGAAAGGTCATGCAAGATCAGGGTAATGTTTACTATATTTTTCTTTTGTTTTATTCTTACTACAATAGGAAGTGATACAGTACAGAAAAAACTACATGCTACAGAATAGTCTGATGGTTTTGAGTAATAATATGTAAAAGACTGTTTTCATTTTTGAAGCAAAACTGGGCTGTTCAACAAAGGAAGTAGATAGTTCTTGTCTGAAAATCTTGCATTTCCAGATAAATACTGTACTTTTGTACTGTTTGAAAAATAAATTTGCTGTGCTTAGTTTGGAACTTTTTCAACTGTAAAGTTGAAAGAGTATTTTAAGTAATACAGTAATTAAAAGATCTGCATTTTCACCTTTCAGGATTTGCTCAGTTAAAGTAAGTTTCTCTAAGCTTGTTGCTGTCTCTGTTTCCAATTCTAATTAATTTAATAAGTAATTGTGGAAGTCACAATAAACTTTATTATAATTAAATCTACTGAGGCTCTTTCTTCTGAATTCTTTTAGAGATATTAAGAGTGCAGAAAATATCCTTTCAGTGATGAGGATGGCTGGTGTGGAACCAGGTCCAGACACCTATTTATCGCTGCTGAATGTGTACGCTGAAAAGGGTGATGCTGATAGCATGAAAAAGGTATTTTAAGACTGATTTTAAATAATAAACTTGATTGATCTCTTGTTCAGTTTAACTTTGGAATGCTTTCTATCCATGCAGGAAAAGTAATACTGAATTTTATAACTTGTTTCTTCCTAGTTTGCAGCAATTAAACTTTTTTGGTTATTTGAATAGCTGGAAAACTGAAAGCAGTCTCATAGTTTGTAAAAAATAAGTTGCTTTCTATAGTTGCCTTTTACTCTGAGGATATAGATTTGCCAGTGAGTGATTTAATAATTCAGTCTTTTTTTTTTTAAAAGAGGCAAATAATGCATGTGAGATACATTTATTTATGAAAATAAATAAAAAGGACACCTTGATTATCCTGCTCCCATTGAAGCCACAGAATCTTTCCACTAATACTGGTTTTTGAGTTCATACTGGTAACTTAGGTATTCATGAAGTACGGATGAGACAATGCTGCCTTTACAGCCCTTTGTGCACATGACTTTTTTCCAGTTCTGTCTTCTGTATTTTTTTCTTTTTAAATCAAAGAACTATTTGGAAAGGAATGCAAAAAGAAAATTGGTTTCAGTTTAATAAGTAGTATCAGGTGGAGTGGACCAAATCAAGCAAGAGGATGTGGAAAACACTGCATTGTTCTGTGACTTACAGATTATATCGTCATCAACCATCCTCTTCCAAACATTAACAAAAGATTAATATTCTCCCCTTTTCAAAGTAATCTCTTTTTGAAAATCATCTCACAATGAGTCATCAATGCAAGTCATCTGGTGTTTTAATATGTGTTATTAGATATTAGGGATAAACTGGTATATCTCCCTTTTACCTGTCTCTTTTTCACAGTCTAAAGGTGTTTTCGAGGCCCTCTCTGTAGATGTTTTGTATTCTCCCTACTGTATTCCATGTATCTAACCCGATGGTTTTAAAAGAAGGAAAAACCCACAGCTTTTTGTGATTTTATTTTTTTTAATGTATCCTGAATTGGGTCACTTTGGAGTTTATTAAAGTTAAATTTATTCTGGTTTACAGACTCTAGAACAGATTGAGAAGACTGAAGGGTACCTTATGGATAGGGTTTTGATGCAGGTGATTTTTAGCCTTGCCAAGGCTGGATATCCTCAGTACATCGAAGATATTAAGGAACGCATAAGATTTGAAAAGGAATTAATACCAGGTATGTTCTTGGTTGCTACAACACTGATTGCTACTCTGGGTGGAGAGAGAAAGCATTTTCCTGTTTTTTTACCCCAACAATAACTAATGTTACCGAAAACAGGTAATGTTATACTTTCCTGTTGGGAAGAAATACTTTTGCCATTAGTATGCTTTAAATCACAATGTATAAAATTTTCATACAAACCAGTCTTAATTGCTTAAATACAAAAATTAATCAATTTTTTTAACCTTATTAAATTCATTAAGATTTTATAGGAAAGCAGTTAAGTGTGGAGACCTTTCCTCAAACACTGTTGTAATTTCTGTTGTGACAGCTCTTTGTGAATATCATTAAAAGGGAGACTAAACACTGAGAATAGTTTTTTTTATCCACAGTTAAAGTGGATCCCAGTATGTGTAATCTGATTGATAACTGTTAATTATATTTTATCCATTTTTTCTTTTTTGACATGTCTGGAAATGTGTATCCTTCTGTTATTTAGTATCCTTCTGTCATGCTGCAGTGGTGATGCTTCTGTAATTTTTGGCATGGTCTTCTAATGGGAAAAGTGAATTTCATTGATAAATGTAAATCTGGAAAAGGTAGTCTCAAATTTAAGTGGTTCATCATGTTTTAAGGTATGCTAATGAAACTTGTAAAGCATTTACTTTGCTAGCTTTCACTAATTTTAGTGGTTTAGTATGAGAATAGTTACATGCACTTAATTTTGTTCTTTCTGTTTTTCAATTGCTAGATGCAATGAACCTGTGTTTGACTCTGATAACTCATGGCTTCGAAGATATAAGTTTCCATATTTTGAAGTCTTTTACCAATTTCTCACGTGAAAATGTGGACCAGGGTAGCTTCTTCTTGCAACATTGTGTAAATAGAGATATGGTATGTAGAACAGTAGTATTTTTTCCCTCATAGACTAATAACAGTGTATTAAGCAACTGTGAAAATGGAAAATGGTAGATTTTTTGTACAGCCCTTAAGGAATAAAAAAGGGATTTTAGTATTTCATATTAATTTGTATAGTAAATAGAAATTCACAACTGAATTACATTTGGCATATGTAATATCCCCTTCCTAAGCATTAGAAGAATCTGACATGTTTAACAATTTGAGAAGTTGAAAAATAAATAATTCTTTTAAATTATTTGCAGCCAACGAACAAGCTGAAGCAGTTTTGTAAGGAGTTACAAGAAGCAAAAATGCACTCGGCACCACTGCCATTTGTTTTGCGTTGCGCTTTGGAGGCCAACAAAGCAGGTACTCTGCTGGTTTAATTTTTACTTCTGCTAATTTAAAGTACTTGGTCACTGTTTAATTATCTTGTGAATGTTTTCAGCCTTAGCCATTGACTTGATGAAGACAATGAAAAAGGAAGGCCTGCCACTCAGACCTCACTATTCCTGGCCACTGCTGGTTATGTTTCACAAACAGAACAATCTTAAAGGTTAGTTATCTGATAAGTGCTCCTTTCTCTTTACTGCAAATCTAGTGCACAAATCTTTACTAAAACATCTCTTTGAGATTCAGCAGACTCTTGAAAGTAAACGAAGACCTTGCTGCACTTCTTACTTTGTTGCAAACAGTTTTTCCTTCTTAATTGTGTTACACACAGATCTACAAATTTAAAGTCTACTTTTATATAGAAACATGTGTCAATTTTAACTCTTCACATTCTTTCTGCCTTCCACTGGTTCATTTTGCTGCTCATTACCTTTTATGGAGCTTACTGTTGAAGCAACTGAAATCTGAGAGAAGAATTTAAAAGTAAGGTAATGTTATAATAGCTCTTTTGGACTGCAGCCCCAAACCTTTATTCAAGCCAGCTTCTTATTTTTGACCTAATAAGGCAAACATGAGTTTAGTTACAATCATAAAAACTGCAAGAGAACTTACATTGCTGAATGTATGAGCCTGACCTGACAGCATACTGATTGAAGGACAAAAATGCTCAATCTTTGGGGTTCTTAAGTAGGTTTAAGCATTTAACATACTTTCCCCTGTTACACATGGGGATGTCTACGGGATATGAATAAGAATTGAAGAAATATTAAATTTTAGAGTACAGTATCTAATTCTTTGGTTTGCGTTATTGGTAATTCAGAAAGAATGGTATTGTAAAAAGATGCTTTTAACAGAAGTACTTCCCCCTTGGGGAAACGAAAAACTGTCTTTTTCATCTTATCTCACAGTATAATGTGCTTTAGAATGAGATGCAGAGTTGTTAGTGTGACACTGGGTGACAAACAAAATGCACAAACAAAAAAAAAAGTGCTTTTAGCAGACTCTTCATATCGCAATTTTATCTTAAATATACAGTCACATTCCAGTTTGGAAGAAATGCTGAAACAAGTATTCCCTAATTGTTTCTGGCTATAAAAATGTCTCAAGTCTTTTTCAAAAAGCCTTTATGAAAACAGTATTCAGTTTTTATTAACTCCTTAGGCTCTGTTCCTGCCAGACTACTTCTCAAGTTTGTCTTCTCCCACATTTTCAAATGCTTTAAAGTTCTCTTCTTGAAGAGAATCAAATGCTTGAAAGTTCTATTCTAGTCAGCATCAAGTGAAGTTGTTTTAGTTTTGTCCTTTCTGACTGACTTGAAGTCCTGCTTTGCCAGAAATAAGGAAATTGGAATCAGTCTCATACTTCCCCAATGATAAAACACATTTTCTCCATGGAAGATTTTACTTCACTAACACAATAACAAGGAAAGTCAGAAGTATTTTTAGATTTAGACTTAGCTCCCAGAACTGAAGCAGTATCTGACCATCTAGAGAAACTTAACTTTTCATATCTTTTGAGATCTCTGGCAAGGTCAGAGGTTGTCTGTAGAAATTGAATATGCTTTGCCTAGTAGTTCCTGTTGGAAGTCAACGTAAGCAAACTGAGAAGAAAATGATGAAGAAATCCTCAGTTCTGGCTTTGCTGTTTTCTAGAGAGACTTTCTTTTTATATGTGCAAAGGCATTGGATACATAAACTTCTGTATGTCTGGATGTTAATGCTGTGGATTTGCAAACACATTTTTGTGAGCTGGTACTTAGTCTCTGAGTTTGCATTGTCAAATGGGAATGTTACTCCTGTGTGTGTAACTACTGAAGTCAGTGATTTTGCAGTTGTTAAAATACATAAGAAGATATCTATGCAATTTCTTTTGCACTGAGGAATCAGTGGAATTATTATTGGTGCAATGAAGTGAAGCAAGTTGTTGTTGTCCATGTGTAAGCTCACATTAATTTTTTGAAATTTAATAACAAAAAATGAATACATGAGATCTACTATTTGAAAATATAACCAATACCTTTGAAGGAAAGTAAATAAGGGGGGAGAAAGGGAAAAACACCTGCCCTGAAACTGTTTTGTAAAAATAGAGACAAAAATTGTGCTGCAGTGAGAACCTAAAGGTGACAGCAGATAGTAAATGAACAGAACAGTGCTTTGTGCAGAAAAAATAGTAGAGCTGTGTGAACAAAAACCTATATAGATGCACAAAATTACATAGATAGGCACTGTATCACATCACATGCCAGAAATGAGGTAATAATTCCTTTCTCTATAAAGTAGTAATGCCCAGCCTAATGTTGGTAATTTTGCATCTCAGTATCAGCAAGACAGAAAATGGACAAGAACTTTGAGGAAAAACTATTAAAAATCTGATGTGATACAGTCAGTGGACTGAATAATCATTAAGGAATGCACAATATAAGCAGAACCTATCTAGAACTGCAGGGTACAAATGTCTGAATTGGTGCATATAATGTGACCCAAACAATTATATAACTGGGTAGCAATGTTCAATTATATATTTATTTGATGCTTATTATAACAAAAGCCGACACCAGATATCAAAGGAAATTCCCTAACTCTTCTGTATTATGGAGTTGAGCTTGAAAGAAAAGTAGCAATGAAGTGATGGCTAAGAGGAATGAAACTAAGCATAGCCGTTTTTGAATTCACTATAGAGAACCTAACCACTATGAAACAGCAAACAGCTCCTTTTCAATCATTTTATGCAGGCATATAATTTCAGAGGGGCATTCTTGCCTTTATGTATTTTTTTATGTAAGGTGATAAGTAATTATTTCCATATGTAAGTAAAACCTGTTAGGCTTTTAGGAATGGAAAGTGTTTGCAGGTTTTGAAAGATCAGTATGTGGTGGAGCTGAAACTGTTATTGGGACTGAGATTCATCTTGTATCAGATTATACACTGAAACCAGGAGAGCCTGGTATAAGTAAGCAGAAATCTTTGACTTACACTTCATTACTCAAAATTCAGTAGCTTCCCTTCATCTTTGTGTAATAATCTTATTTTTTAAAGAGAGTTCATAAAAGTCAGTTGTGTATTTCACTTCTAGTTTCTACTAAAATGTTGTTATATACATAAAGCATGGTTATTGAATGGTAATTCAATTTTTACTTTGGAATATAAGAGAAATAAGAGTCTGAGTCCAGAGGGGAATAAGTGTGGTTACTTCACAATGTAACCGCTTGAAATACTGTTTTGTAGACAGACTTTCCTTGCACGCAACTTTATGTGTGCATCTGAAATGAAGAGCACAGCAACAATACGTTAAATTATGTTGTTTTCCTGAAAGCAACCTCAATTTTCAAACTGGAGTTTTAGTTTTTTCTTTCCTTAGAAAGCTGCTTAAAGCGCAGTTTTACTGCCCTCGCACATGTATATGTGTGTGTGATATTCCCTCTGTTCCAATGGCACTGCTTTAGGAAGAAGCATGACTTACTGTGAGAGAAACCTAGGAAATTGAAAGTGGCCTAAAATGCAAGTGTCACTTTTCATTTCTTGAAAAGCAGGAAGTTGCTCTGCTCTACCACAGATATTATTATGAACATCTTGCAATTAATCTCTTCTGTACTTGTTCTTGGATGTACTGATCCAAGGCTGGAATCTGTTCTGTTGGGATATTTGCGTGCTGTTTCTAGTATTGACAAAAAGGAGAACAGTAGTTGGGCTGTGTTTTGTTCCCTTTTCCCACTCAATTATTTGATTTTTAGATACTCAACCCCTGAAGTCTGTACATACCTCAGCCCAAGATCTCAAAAACCTCTTCTTGTTCAAGCAGGGAGATGGTCAGAAAACTTTACATCATACCCAGTTTTCTGGATCAGTGTTCTCTAAAGTGGGGTATGCAAGGCAATCAGTTGGGGTGTGAGCAGGGTGAAAATAAATAAAGTAATTATTTCATCCTTTTTTACTTTCAATTTTTGTGTATGTCTTCTGATGTGTGTAATATATCAGTACAGTAGCACATGTATAATATTTCTAAGTAAATATACATGTATTGGGGGTGTGTTCTCAAAGTTTTGGACAGCAGCATTCTATATGAGTATCACTGTACTTAGTGTTACTCTTTGTTCAATCTCTTCTTTGATATGGGGAGAGAGAAGAGGTTAGTGTGTTTTCCAGTATGAGGAGCAAACAATTTCTAAAAGTCCACACACAGAATGCCTAAATCCTATTTCATGCATATATTTAACAATTTTATAGTATTTTGATTGAAGTGGGAATGTTTCATTGCTTTGTGTTGTGGAAGACACTTATGTGATAATAAAGTAGTTCTGCTCTTGGAGAGGTAGAAAATGCATGCAAAACTGTAGGATTTAGTGTTGATTTTCATTAATCTGCTATTTCCCGCAGGTTGTAAATCAGCCATCTTAGAAATTAAGAAATGTGTGCCAGCATTTTTTTTAAGTTTGCAGTTATTTGGCCATGTGCAATGTTGTTACTGGTATTCCTCCTTACTCTGCATCTCTCACTGTTGTGCAGGTGTTCTAATCTTCAACACATGCCCTTTCCTGCTCAGCAGCTATGCCCTAGTAGACATTTGAGCCCAATGGGTGTTAGGGAAGGGGGATGCTTAACAAGCCTGTTTTCTACTTTCTTTTAGATACAAATTTGAATGCAAATCTTCAGTTCACACCTTGTTCACTGTGGTATCTGGTTGCTGCTTTTCAGATAACTTTCTTGTGATACAGATACAGTTATTTTTTAAAATGCTTCAGCATAAGAGGACTTGATGTATTTCCTGGAAAGTTGAAAACATGAAATAGAAACTAGCTGTCAAAATTTGAAAGGTATCAAGGAAGACTTACTGTAATTAATTCTTTATTCATATTTTTGCAGATTCTGGTCCAAAATCAGAGTTTTGTTTAAGGCAAACTCAAACAGATGATGCGATTTTAATCTAGTATGACTTGCCTGCATGTATTTTCAAGTGCTCAAAGGGAATTCACATTTGATTATTTGCACCATAGTGCACTGCATAAAATATTCATGGAAGTGTCACTTTTCCATAGGTGGCACTCCAGGGCAAAGACAGGGACTTTGGACATTTTTAAAGTAATAAGTATGAAATGCAAGTTGAAAAAAACATATGCTGGTTGGTACTGGTGTCCTGCAGCTACTGACAAATCATTTTTAGACCAGCAAAAAAATGGTAATACCTGTATTGGTTTTGACAGGGGTTCACAGTTTCCTAGCTAGGGCTACTGTAAGAAGTTTCTGCAGATAGAAGAGTGTGAGCAATAAAAAAGCATACTCTAAAACTCTATGCTATAATTGGTAATCTATTAAGATTTGGTAACTGTCGTTTTCAAATGCATATCTGCAGTAGTAATATACTGTGTAGTTGTGTGAGTTGATCTGAACCCTGTAGAAGTTAAAATGTAGTTTCACTGTTGGCTTGGGAAACTGAATTTCCAGTTCGAAGCTGTTGTATTAATAGAGTAATCAACCTCTTTGCTCACAAACACGTTACTTGTTTTAAGCAAATACAGAGACAAACCTTAAAAGCTTGCCTTGATAAACACAATTGGATACTGGGAACAAAGGGAAGAATGTACTGAAGAATGCATTTGTATCTTGAATTTGATTGTGCACTTTACACCAAATTTTACATGGGTTTTTTTGCACAATAATATGGATATTTTGATATATTACTCTAAAAGTTGTTTTGCAAATGTGACCAAGAGTAACTGCCATAAATTCACTGTGTTAAAAAGTAAGTTTGTATGCTAACCAAGAGTTGCATGGTTTTAATACAGCACAGAACAGGAAGTTCAGTAAATCTGGTGCAAGCTTCACAAATAAGAGCTTTATTAACACCAAAAATAAAACTGCAGGGTGTTGTGTGGCAAAGTCAAGGAGGGAAATCAAGGAGAGAAGTCTTTCATTCATCTGAAATGCTTATTAGCCTTACTGATTTCACCTTCATACAGGTATCTTTGAGGTCCTCAAACTGATGCACGACTTGGGGGTGGAACTTGATGCAGACACATACGCAGACTATGTTTTTAGAAGTTTTGCTGATAGTGAAACTGCCCGTGCCCAGCTGAAGGTGAGTTCACACTGAGAATTCATAGATAATGGCTATTGTATGGCTTGGTTTTCTGTGTTCTCTGTGAAGGCTTTGAATCGCAGTAGTGCCCTAAACATGAACGTGGTCTGATGAAACCTGTTCAGAATATCTTTAGGTACTAGTTTTCATTACTTTTGAAGCAGTTCTTGCACTGATGGATTGTTTAGCTTGTCTTCTCCTGATGCTTTCCTTTCTTCTTTTCAGAGCTAATACTTAGCTCAAGACTTACTAGCTTTCTGTTTCCTCAGGTGGAAAACTAAATAAATGAATTACATCCTTTTACTGAGAATTAGAAGTATGACAGATTTTTCTGGTGATACTTTTTTGTGCTTATTTTTTGTTTGTTTGTTTTGTTTTAACTTTAAAATTGAGAATTGCATACTAAGTTTTATCTGCCCCACTCTTTGATTTTGGTAGTTTTGTCTCTTGCAATTGATTTCAGTACAAAATCTGCATAAGTTTTGGTCAGTAGCCATGTAGATTTATGTAGAGTAGGTTCTGTGTTCTCAGTGACTATCAACACAAGCATGCCAATGTCCTTGGCAAGCATTTAAAAATACAAAGTATCAGGAAGTCTTCCCTGTGCCTACAATGATTGATTGCTTTATCTCTAGAAAAATGGCTGCCTATTTGAAAGTGTTGAGCTCTCTGTAGCAGAAATAAGATACGAAGCAGTAAATGGAAGGCTGAACAATGTTCTTTCTCTGTGTAAGTATTTTTTAATGTTGCATGTTACTACGTACTTGGTAGCATTGATTGGTTGTAGCTTAGGAGATTTACATGTATTAATATGAGCTGTAAAGGTATGTGGAAACTTGAGCTAAGCTTTTATGTGAGGTCCTCTGCGATGAGACGTGAGACTGAAACTATCAGTTTGGGACAACATATCATGGTTAAATTATTTTTCAATATTGAGCCTGGCCATAAGATTTATATATGAGATAGTTACAAATCACAGCTTTGCTGTGATTCTGTTGCAGTTAGGATCCTCTTGTACTTAGAGGGCTTAAGGAAACAATTTGCCTTGCAGGATGACTGTAAAGTTGTTGGTCCTGGAATGGTTTTTGTTTGCAGTGCCAGTTATAGCCAGATGATAGTCTAACAATGTGGCTCTGCAGTACTACTGAATTATTAATGAAAGAACCAGCTTTAAAGAACTGACTGATATTGAGTTAACCTGAGGGTGCTCTGCTGGTCTGTGGGTCATGGAAGTATGTGTACAAGTTGGATGGGTTAATTAGGTGATGAAGTTGTAACAGCATGAATTAATCAGTTTTTAAGAGTTTTCTCCAAAGACAGTTCTGATGCTCAGTGCTTCCAAGTGTGAATACATGTCATTGACTGAATGTATGGGATGGGATGATTTGCTTGATTAAGTAGGAATATATGTTTCTTTTTAAATTTAAAAGCCTAGTTTTTATTTGCCTAGCATACTACGACAGTAATAAAATACCTAAATTTGGACTAAGTATAACACAAGAAGGTCTTCTTTTCAAACAGTTTTATATGTCCAAGGCTCAGGGAAGAGCTTAACCAGTGTTTTATCGCAATTGTCATTATTTGTATTATTTACCAAATACAGAAATATGTAGTCTATGCACCTTGACCCTGGGATATGTGTTGAAAATGAGAAAATTGAGTAGTTATTAGTCAGTGATTTAATTTCTGTATGAGAAAGTAAATGCCTCCCTTCACACTCTGTTTGCTTAACTGAAATAGTCAAGTTTTAACATGTTATAAGGCACAAATGTATGTGTGTCTAGTATATGGTAGATGTATATGATATCAAAAGTGTGATACCAGGCACATGTAGGCTGAATTCTCTGTTACTGTCATGAAATCAGTCTTGCATAGTGTACTATTTAGCTGTTGTCTGTGTGTTGAATTTGCATCTTGTAGTGGTATTTCTGTTTACAAAGGCTAGGGTTAATAATTCATGGAGACACGCAAGATTTCTTTTGAACTTGAGCTTTAAAGGAAGCTACTCCTGTAAATAGTTTACCAAGCTGAAATGAATGCTAGTAAATCTAATTAGCACCTGTGTAATGATAAGGCACAGATATTAAACAGCTGATTTTTCCTTTTTTTTTCCCCTTTTTTTATTGACTTGGCTCCTTTTGCAGTATTACAAAGAGGGAAAAATAGATGCAGTATGGAAAATAGTTGAAGATTGTCTCATCAGTGTAGCCAGGGGAGGCAAAGGTTGGTTATTAGTGCTGGTTGCTATCTGCGTGTATTGATTCAGCTTCTCATGCCTTATAATGTATAGATTTCTGCTACTGACAAGATGAAAACTACGAAGCATCAGTTGAGGAATCTGGCCGCATAAGGCGGCATACATGAGAGCTGCTTTTTCCCTTTATCACACCGTTCCATTCCACTTCATTGTCAGCCCCTTGATTTTCTCAGACTTGTTTGTTGCTAAGGAAACCAGGTTGCCGATTGTCAGCAGCAGCTGAGCATACTAAGATGCTTTTCTGCTCATCTTTTTATGAGCAAAAAGTTTAATATACCACTGGAGGAAAATTTGTATTGGGGGTTTCTTGAAACCAACTTTACCTGAGATTTTCAAACTAAAATAAACATTCCAACATGTAAAACTTTACATTTTCTAAATGCCTGGAGTTAGTTTAAGGAGTGGTTGTAGCATGTTGCTCCTGCCTTTTATTGCCCATGTTCCTGTAGAGCTGGTGCTTTTATTTCATTTCTACCATGTACCATACTGCTGCCCTTGATGAAAGGGCCCAGGGCATTCAGAATGAATCTATTATGATAGTAAAGTCAGACAATAATAACTTCATACTGGACTTACATGCATCTGCTACTGTAGTTTCTTTCTTTGCTGGAGTATGGTGCTGGAGTGAGAGACAGCAATTCTAGAGGAAGAAGGTAGACCACTTTGGAATATTTAGCCAAGCAATGATGTAAATGACCTCTCGGGGCCATCTAATTTTAAGTAATATTACAGTTTCCCTAGTGTCTTGGTTAGGATTGTTTGGGGTTTGTTTTCTTTTTGGAGTGTACTACTTTCTTCAGTCTTACACTTTTTTTGCAGGTAAGATGCTTACTCTGATTACTAACTTATATAAAAGACTAATGTATTAACTATTGGCATTGAAGGCGATAAAAAGGGGAACATTTCACACTTAGAATATTTGATCCCTTTTGAAATGGAGAAGATTTAGAGCTGATAAAACCAGGACTGTTTCAAATCCCCTGGTGTTTGAAAGTTTGGCTTACAAATGTTTACCCAGCACTTCCTCTGAACTAACAACATAGTTCTCCTGAGGACACCCTATTTACATGACCTACTGAGTTGTGGCACTTCAGGAATTGCTACTTGGTTTTGTACAATGACTTCTTAGAAATATTTCTTTCATTTACAGTGACTTCAGCAAGCACGCCTCGCATTGATTTTCGTCAGATCAGGAGCAGCCTCAGTATGGGATTTAGAAAGTAAGGTTGCTATATAATACCTCATTTTTTCCTGTAGCAAAGCTCCTTGTCCTTTTTTGCCTTGTTGAGCACAAATCTGTGCAATCTTCCCCACGGTCCACATTTGAACTTTGAAAAGTATGGTTCCAGGTATAGCAGATCTGAGGGATGTCTTTGTTCCTCTCTGTTCTGCCTGGTTTCCTTGCCTTTGCTATATATGAGCATACCTTTGAAGTATTACGTATGCACCAGGTTAAAAAGAACTTCACTGTTCTTGTTTGTTCTGTGGTATTTGACAGTATGCAAACTTCTCAGGGCAGTAAACAACTGGGGTTTTATTTTTATTCACTATTTTTGTTTATAAACTGCTATGCTAATGTAAGATTTCCCTAAAGATTATCACTAGTAACCATTAAAGCAAGTGGGTGCTTAATGATGAAATACCAGTCGGAGCCAGGCATATTCTACATATGATAGCTTTCTGTGCCCTCTGGGTTAATATGACTCCTGAATACTCATATTGAATGTCAACTATTGTGTTACAATTGTCATGACTTTATATTCACAGCTATATGGTCCTATTTTGCAAGGAGGGTTCCTTGCTAGCTCGCATAAGTCTTAAGAGAACCCTGCAGGTATATGTGGATTAGCGAGCATTTCTATCATTCACCATTTGCCCCAGTCAAACATTTAGAACTGTGAATGAGGGTTTTTTTGCAGTGCACCTGCGCTGCTGGGTACAAGAGAGGTCACTGAATATCACTCAGGACCAGAGCCTGAAGGCTGGTTTTGTTCACTAAGTCATCTCCTAAAGTTTTGTGATGGATATGAGATACAACTATGTTGAAGTTGGAGATTAAGAAAGCGTACCAGGTGAATATGACCAAAATAATTTCCTAGTATGTTGTAAGTTGTGTCTATCTGATCCTGCTCTACTATAAGAGGGTGGAAAAAAGCAAACCAGTTAATGAAGCCCTAACGGACCTTGACGTCCAAGGGATAAATGTAATAAATCCAACAGAGTTCTTCATTTCAGTGGTTACCCCAGAATTGTCCGTTTCAGATGTATTAATTAACAGATTTTTGGAACACATTTTCTTTGCAAGTATAGATGAATATTCAGTAGCAGTAGAACTTGCAGTGGGAAGGAAGCCATGCCAATGTTTTACTGCACATAACCAATGCTATCAGGAAATACCCCTGCCAGTGGGGTGCAGGTGGTAAGGATGCGATCTGAAGTATTTTTAAATTGTTATCAACTTGTATTGTGAAAACTACCTGCTGAAGAATCTTACTCTCTTCAAGTGAAACAATTGCTCTTGTCAGTGGTGGAACAGTTACTAGGGTTGTGATTTCAATAGTTATTGAACATTTGGGCAAAAAACTTGGAATTCTCAGGGAAATTCAGGTTGCGGTTTTTTTGGTGGGTTTTCTGGTTTTGGGTTGGGTTTTTTTGGGGTGGGAGGTTCTTTTTTGTTTTTTTTGGGTTTTTTTTGCTGGTGGTTGTTTTTGTTTATTTTTTTGTTTTTTTTTTTTTTAGTTTGGTGGTTTTGTTTACTTGCTTTTTAATTTATTTTTTCTTTAACATTAATCTCTTTTGCCTTCATTTCTACTTGGCTTCAGAAGCGATGTACAAGGTTGGCTGTGCCCAGGTTTCACCCTTACATTGTTTCTGAAAGCGTGCCAATTCAGTGTTTCCTTTTCTGTTTTAAATGTAATGGCTAGAACAGCCTGAAAATGAAGCTTGAGGATAAGATAGAAGAAAAAAAAAATACATGTACCTTTTGTAAAGACTGAAGCAAAATTTTATGACTAAATGTGGGTCTTGAATGTTCAGATGAGTGGAGTTTAGGGCCGGCATACAAAAGGACAGGGTTTGGACACCAGGGACTCAGGAACAGTGTCTGTGGCAGACTAGTTTTTGGATTTCTTTAGAAGCTGCTCTTCTCTAGTAACCGCTTTGAAGTGTTCCCACTCTGTCTGCCTGATGTACCATTACTATTTCAGAGTCAAGTACTTTAGGAAATTGATGCATTTGATATCTGCAGTTCATTGTCATGCTGTCAGTAGTGGAGCGAGTTCACCTAGGAAAGCTTAACTAACCTCACAGATAGCATATTTCCCCCCCACCGCCCTGTGTGGACCTGCATTTGACTCATTTTCAAATACAAGTGGCAGTTGCACAGAAGGAATTAATGTTTCATAGGCTTAAACCTCCTAAATAAAATCCCAAACTTCTCTGAATGCTGTCAAGTTTCTGTGCAGCTGTTCAGACTGACATCTTATTTTCCCCTTATGAGAATTAGAGGAAGATAAAATAAGGTTGTAAGGTTTTGATCTTTTAGCCTTGTCTGGGCTGATGCTGCTTTATAGTTTTTGAAAAGTAACAGCTTCTAGCCAGAATTTTTATGTTCTTCAAATTATAGGAGTATGTCAAGCTTTTTGGACTTCGGTGAACTGGTTAACATTCTAATATATTGCAGTTATTATACTTCAGTGAACTGGTTAACATTTGATCTTTGGTTGTAACCTGGTGACAGTCAGAGAAGTGCTCGCCTTCAAATCCTGTCCTGTTCTATGAGGGGAGAAATTTGTGTTCTTCTGTGTTTTGTTTTCTGTTTTTTAAAACATTATTTATCTCACTATAATAAACAAACCTTAAGAGATTTGATTACTTTCTTTTTGCATTATATAGTTGGATTTATAGCTGTCTGTACTTTCCTGTCTGTACTAAAAAAATTCATTTTAATGCTGAGGAGTCTAGATTTTTGCCCTAGCAAATATGACCTATTGAGTGCTATGTGTAAAGTGTGACTTGTTTGAGCGAAGCTTATCTTGAAATGCTAAATGGAATGAAGTATAAAATAAAAAAGTACAATTAGGATATGTTAAAAGATTGAACTAAAGATGAAACTAAAATATATTAATTTTAGTCTTAGCTTTCTGTTTGGATTGCTGCATTATTTTCAATTATTTAGCAGAAACTGTAGTATAGTAAAAAGTAGTATGTTTATTCTGTGCAAAGCTGGTTTAAGCAATATGTGGCAATGACTATTTTTATTGATATAATTCATTAATTTATCATAGTTCTAATTATAATGGTTTATTAAAGATTCTCAGTGTAAGTTGTCTTTAAAAAAGAGATACAAGAGTAAAAACCATTTTATTGCTTTTAATTTGTTATCCTTTGCTGCCCTCTTCAGCTCAGATGATGTACAGCTCTGGAGCAAGGTAAGTGGAGATAGTAATGCTTTAAATGAAAACTAGTTCTTTAGACATTGCATTTTTATGATGTGTTTCGGTAAATCTGAATTCTGAGCCCAGTAACTGTAGACCTGATCAATGTGGTCAAGACTTTTGTCAATGGTAGATTGTACAACTGTATGAAAATGAATTTTCAAATTGGACAGCTAAGTGTAATTGTAAAAAATCATATATGGTATTACCATGTAGTGTAGTTTATGCTACTTCAGTTTCTAGATCAGTGTTGTCATCGCTGAAGGTAGTATTTAGTTGTAGATTCTGGAGCAAAGTCTGATGTGGTTGTGCAGTCTGACTACTTAATTTCCTTCTGTACCTCTCCTAAACTTTCTTCCTGTCCCCACAGTAGAACTAATAAAATAATAGAATATAACTAGAATTCTAAAGCTTCTGTTATATAACTTAAAACACTGAATGCAAAGCCAGGTAAAAGGAATTACCTGGTGAATTCAAGGGGAAATGACTGTTCTTTTGCCCTCTCTGATACGGACTCCATTAGAAAGACACTGTCATATAACTTGGTCAGTAAATTTTGATGAGCGCTAGAATAGAGATGTTGACAGATATGGCCTGAGATGTGATTACAGAATTTGGGAAGGGATGCACTATGCATTTTGTCTTTTTTTTTCTTCTTTGATTCTGTACCTGCTGACTAATAAACTAGTACATGACTTGCAGTATGGTTTAGATTTTGCAAAGAAATCTTGGAATGAAATTAAAGTTGTAGTTGGGAAAGTCACTGATTAATGATTCATTTAAATTGGGTACAGCTTGTGAGATGATGTTTTTTTTTGTAATTTCTTGATTTTTTATGTTGCATGAAGATTATGGTGAGAGGATGGTTTTGTCCTCTGCATCTGTCTTTTGCATTTAAAAGGTACAAAGAGAAGGTGGGGAGAGAGGAAAAAGGCATTTCTTATTACTCCTATTGTGAAATTAATTTTTAAGGACAGTCAGAGGACTGAAGTAATGGTTGTCTGCACAAGAAGTTGTATCTAGAGTTAGTTCTGCTGTTCTCCACAGTGGAAGAAGATACATGTTGTTATCTTCATTAATTTATGAGTAAATATATGTATTAACATTCTAAAATGAGAAATGCTAACTTGGGAAAGAAATAGGTACTTAGCTCTAGAAATATTGTTTTCTTTTACCCATCCTTTTTGGCATTTTTGAAGATTTGATTCGGAAGGAAAACTTACCATGACTTCCTTTGATTTTATTGTACTGTCTTAATTTGTCATAGAAGAATGAGGGCAAAAGAACAGAAAAAAACTGTAGTTTAACTGTGCATAGTGTCAGTGGTGTTGGTATGAGAAATGATAGTCACAGTATTCCATTGCACATTTGATACTTTCTGGCTTTATCCATTTTCATTAACAATTATCATTGCTTGAAACGCAGCACTTTGACAGTAGGAATGTATGTACCTCAGACTTTGTTGAGATTGCATTCTAGAGTCATGGCAGATAAAGCAATATTATTGAAATACTTAAAATCTCCGATTTTAACTAGAGACGATGTAATTTGCTTAAGAATAGTCAGACAGCTTTTTGAAGTGCTGTAGTTTAGGTTAAAGTATTTGTGCGTAGGATGTAGGGGCTTTGGGGTAGATACTTATCTTCTTCTGATTAAGTAAAATGTATGTATTCCTTCAGTTTGTATGACTGATGGAATGTGTGCTAAATTTAGTCCAATTAATTTTATGGATGCATATTTTGTCATCCAGAATTGCACTTATTTACAATAGCTGTACTAGTTAAATGTAGCAGAGCATGATAAATAGTGTTCCTCTATTTTCTTTATGTATTTGGTTCATTCAAAATGAATTTAAAAAAAAAAAAAAATAAAAGCTTTATAGACCAATTTCAGCCTTTCAGTAAATTGGAAAATAATTGTAGCATCTCCAGGGGTGACACTGGTTTATAATACTTGCTTTAAGCAATGTCTTACAGTAGCTACCTTTCTATAGAACAATACATAAACAGAGTACTAGAATGTCTGTCTTGCTGCCATAGCTCAGAAAGCATTTTGTTTGCAATATTTTCTCAAGAAAAACCTATTATTTACAAAAATAAAACTTTTGTATTTCTTAGGGAATTACTATGATGTGGTAAAGAATAATACTTTAACAGAGACATGCTTTATTATTTTGAGAATTCAATTTCAGATACTATTTGTCCTTGCTTGCTTCTTTTGGCTGCAATGTACGATTATTCTGTCTTACCAGATAACAGAAGTGTTGTACAAGGATGAACGTTATTGCCTGACGCCTGCAGCAGGACCAACTGGTAGAGTTTCAATTTCTGTGATTGTAACTTATCCACAAATCCGTTCTTCTGTGTAATGATGGGTTTGAGGGATTACAACAGTAAACACTGATTGCTTCTTTTTGAAAGTGAAATTTGAAAACATGTTGGGTAAAATCCTGATTCGAATAATCAGAGCATATTTTGTGAGATCCATAAGATCTTATTTTAGGGGCAAATCTTGCGGATAGTGATTTATTTTTCTAAATTTATGTACCAAAAGAGATTTAGAATGGACACAGGATCAGTGCTTAAATTCTTTAAAAAAAGGGAAAAGGTGGCAGTTTTTCAACTTAGTTTCACCTTTAGTAGCTCTTCTGATTTCATGAAAGGAAATAGTACTTAACATCCCAAATCTTCTAGTTGGAAATAAATATATCATTTTATATAATCTTTTTTTAAAGGGAGGGGTTTTCCTCTTGTCAAGGCCAGAGGGGCAAGGGCATTTGGTAAAAGCTAACCTTTGAGGAGACAATAATTGATGCTGTTCCTGTTCTTGGCAACAGGACCCCATGTAGTTTTACACTATCATCGATAATAAATGTAGCACTATTGCTAAAATCTGTTAATCTTGATTTTCATGGGCTAATAGACAGCTTCTTCTGTATTAGCTGACCTAATGTTTAAAACATTTTTTATGTTACTATATTAATATTTCTATACTTAGTGTGGCTTAGTAATGGAATATAATGCATAAAATGCACAGAATAAATATGCAAAGCATTAGAAATCTGTTCCTTCTTTTGAGCAATGACAAAATATTTGTGGCAACTATTTGGGGTAGCGGGCAGGAAAGGGGGGGAAGGCCTTGGGCAGTACCACTTCTGTCACACAGTAGTGGAAAAAATAGATTGAAGTAAGATTCTGTACTGAAAAGCTGTCACTAGGTCTGAAAATAATTAATATTCCTTTCACTCACCAGTTAGATATGTGCTCCCAAACCACATAATCTCTATGCCTCAGTGATCATTGTTGCCATTCCAGAGCCTCTCATCAGGGTGACATCTCACACCAAAATGATTTCTTATAAATTAATCTTGATAACATGACAGTCTCAGTAATTTTAGTGGAATGCTTTCTCTTGTTTTTTTCCACAGAAGCTGTTGGCTATTTTCTTTATCACTTGATTGACAGCATGAGTGACTCAGAGGTACAGGCCAAGGAGGAGCGTTTGAGACAATACTTCCATCAGCTGAAGAAGATGGTACCATTTCATTTTTTGCTACATAATGCCTGTCCTGCCTGACATGTATCTATTAGATTTGAAATTGCTGCTTTTAAGTACAACCAGACCACTTCTCAATGACATGCAAGAGCTGGAGACTTGAATTACGTCTGAGATAATTTCTGTTAGACAAATTTCAGTTTGGTTGTGTTTCAAAACTCATATAATTTTTTCCCCACCTCTTGGTACAGAATATAGTTATCCCTACAACCCACTACAGCGGCATTTGCAGACTGCTGGACTCCTCTCAAGTTCCTGAATTAATTAAGGTCTGTGGTTCTATAGCAATTATTTTGAAGCTAAAAAAACTGTACTCTGTAACTGTATTCTCCTTTGCAAAATAAATATTGTTATGCAGTGATTATGTGTAAGCCTTTAACCTTTCCAAGATTTTCACTGTAGAAGCTGTTTTCATTTCATATGTGAAAAGGATACATTTAATAAGTGCTTTTTCAAGTCAGTGTATTAATGCTGTAGGATACAGCTTTCTTTTTTTACATTGCAATTATATAATTTAACATTTTTAGCAGACTATGCTTAAAGATTGAACTTTTTTAGAGGATATTTGTGATATCTTTGTCTTGCTACGTTTTAGGATGCAAGATTACTGACTCATAAAAAAATCCCGTCTACAGACAACATTCCAGAAGTAAGTAAAATCACAGATAGCTATGCTTGTTCTTACTGTAATAACAATGTTTGGATATGGGTTTTTAGATGAAGTGTAATCACTAGCTTTCAGATCATGGAAGTATATTAGCGTTATTTAAATCTACCATTTGAAGTTCAGAGGTTACTTTCCAGAGTAGAAGTAGAGGCTGTCCAGATTTTCATACAGACCTGATACTTGACCTTGGAGTTGGCTGAAGCTTCATGCCTCAGTTTCCCTGTCTAGTATATATTTTTTGAACGTTCTAGTTAGTTAACAGTGGTGGTGTGAGGTTTAATTCATGCTTGTAAATTACAGTGATCCACTTGAGTGGCAGGAACCATATAAATCCATACTGCTTCTAATGGTGGAGTGTCAAGCCTTTACATCTCTGATCTGAGCAGAGTGGAGATGGAAAAAGAAGCGGGCTTCTATTCCCTGCTTCCCTGAACACAAAGAACCGAGTACAAGAGAAATAGTAATGTTGACCTTTGTAGATATGCTACTTCACTTTTTTTTTTACTGCATTCTGAATCAAATCTTCAATTAGTATGTGCTATTTAAACAGATAAAAGCACCTTAAATGATTAAAAAATTTCTTAAGAGTATGAAAGAAGAGGATTATTTTGTCTGTCTTTTATTAAAGTGATCCGACAAGTTGTTCAGGGAATGGTGTTTTTGCAATTGACATTCTTTCTGTTACTTCCATTTAGAGTGCTAAACCTGACGTGTCTGCTTTGGAGAAGAAACTAGAAAAGCAGAAAGCTGAAAACCAGCCTATTACAGATGTCTTGAAACAACTCATACATGCTCTTTGTGAAGAAGAGGTATCTTAAGCAATGCAGAGATAATTGGAAACACATAGCTATATTTTTAAAGGGACATAAATGACTATTATTGAAAGACATAGTTAAGCAAAGACAAGTGCAGTGCTTCAGGTTTCGTGGTTTGATGCTTATAAATCAAACATAAGTGCAAAAAGCAATTAAATCAAAAGGTTAACTAATTTCAGCAACACCTTGAATGGCATGTTTTGGGGTTGCTGAAGTTTGTTTACAATAATCTGCAAAGTGAATGATAGTAACAGCTGTGATAGGTTTATCATACATGCCAAATGTCCTTTCAAGCCATGGCTCCGGTCTCTTATATCTAGATTGTCAAGCAACTGATACATGCACTAGTCATTTGCAATTCAAATATTACTAGGTTGTTAATGCAGGGATTGAAATTCCATTTTCCTGCAGGAGGAAAGCTCTTCTGAGATAAAGGGTCTCTTGCCTTCATTCGGCAGGCGTCCAGCTGTAGTTTACATTCATTTAGTGTGTGTCTGTAATTTGTGGAGTATCACCACACTTTTATTCAGTTTCTTGTTCAGTATGATCCTGCCTATAAAGCTGTATATATAGGAACAGTAACAGTCGTGCAGATGATAGCACAATATTCTGTGTTCCTACGAGTACAATTTAGAAAGAGTGATTCTCAACTATCTGTCTCTACAATTTTGCTTGTGAAATAAGACTAGAAGCAAACACACATTGTAAGTTCAGAGTGGTAAAATGTATGAATAGGAAAGTAGAAAAAAAATAAGCTTCCTATGGGATCATTAAGTAGTTTCTTACTCTTTAGGAAGTAGTTTTGTTACCTGCTTGACAATGTGCCAGGTGAAAGTTGTTATGAATTCCAAATAAATAAGAATGGGTTTAAAATTTGGGTCAGTTATTTTATGGTGTCTGTCTGGATTAAAAAAAAAAGTCTTAGATTAAAACATGGTAGAAATACAGAGCAAGAAAATTTATTTAGAAATCTATCAAAAGAATCTAAAAGGTATTTTAGAAAAATATTAATTTCTGCAAAATAACTTTTGTTCTTAGAATTTCTTATTCGTTAAAGCGCTGTGTTTCAAGTGTGATCTTGTGCTACTAAAAACACTAAAGCAGCCATGTAACTGCACACTGAACATAGAAGAATCATAATGTCATACTGACTTTTCCTCTAGTTCACATCTTTGCTTTGTTCCTTTTTTAGAATATGCAAAAAGCCCTTGAAGTGAAAGCCAAATACGAACCGGACATGGTTGTCGGTGGCTATGCAGCCTTAATAAATTTGTGCTGTCGACATGATAATGTAGAAGAGGCAATGAACCTGAAAGAAAAAGTGTAAGTACACCGGCACTGAAACATGTCACAGAGATTTATGCTGATACACAGACCTTGCTGAATTAAGTAGGTTGAGTATTAACCCCCTCATCCATTTTTAATTAGTTCTCCCCACCAATGTATGTGCATTTAAAAGAGTCATGGGTGTGGTTTTTTGAAACAAAAAAAAACTGCTTTGTATAATTGAACATCAGAAACAGCTATTTTGTATGGTCAGTAATTATTATTTTATTCTTTTTTAAGGCAAATTGCTATGTAGGATCTGGTTTGGTTTTATTTTAAATGTACCTAGGGCCTATATTGAAGCTTGGCTGAATTTAGGGGGGGAAAAAGTACCTGCATTGTGTCTTAGAAAGCACCTGGAATGTGTTTACAATGGCCTTTAGAAATAGCAGTGTTTGAGTGACATTGTTTTAAAACTGTCAACATTCTACTTAAAATTTGTCTTCAGAGCTTTGTATCTTGGCCATAAAAATTAGCTCCCGGCTAAAACATACTATGTGTATGAGTTATCCCAGAGCAAATTCTTGCAGATCATATTTCTATTTGCTTCTTTTCCGTTTCCCTTAGAAGCCTCCTTCCAGTCTGATGCTGCAGTGGATATAAAACAAGTTTTGTGTTACTTTTCTCTCCCTAGTATTCACTCACAAAATATTTCCTCCCGGTTTACAGTAGGTTAGCAATCAGGTGCTCATTAAACCTTGCTAGTCCTTGAAATTATGCAAAATGATTGTGTTATGAATATCAAGAAATTTGCCACTTGCAAATTATGGTAGTGTATTGGCTTTGACTGTCCTGCTGGTCTGGCACAGCCCCATAGTGAGCCTGCATGAAGTAAAATTGAGTCTTCTAGTGGAGCTTCACTGCACTAGCATGTTTTTACTGATCTGCCTCACATGTAGCAAAATACTGCTAAAAAGTGACTCTTTGAATTGTTACAAAGAGAAACAACAGTGAATGAATGAATTTTAAAACTTCCAGAAAAAAGAAAGCAAATACATAGCAGAAACTTCAAAGTAGTAGCTTTTAAGTTGTTACTATGGGTAAACAGCCTCTTCAGAGTAAAGAATACAGCCCTGCCTGAGCCGTGTGGACTGAGTTTTCTTCCCAGGCTTCTGGGAAATACCCTGTTTCATGCAGTAACTACCAAATAATTAAACTGTTTGGTTTTTTAATATGCAACTTTTGGATTTTGGGGGTGGGAAGGTGTGTGGATAGTATTTTTAAATCATTTTATAATGGTGCATCTTTTAAAGTCTTACCAGATTTTCCCCTTAACGCCTCTATAAATTTTAGCTCTCAGTGCTATTGTTTTGTTGTGTAGTTTTGAAAATAAATCTTCAAGCTGAACCCATGAAATGTGAGCTTCTGTTAATACAATTCTTAATGTCTTAATTTCTAGCTTCCCTAGGAATTCACCTGTTGCTCTCGACACTCAAAAGTACATAGCGCTGGTGGAAGTCTTAGTAAAGCATGGTAGACTAGAAGGTAATCCATTTGCTTTCATAGTGTGTTTCTGCTATATAATAAAAGTATCTTGCCTGAAGAATAAAAATGTGAGTTGATATTAATGGTATATCATGTCCTGAAAAGTGCTTGAACATTTTGCATACAAATTTGCATGTGAATTCAACCAGAGATGCTTGGACAGTGCAGGCCATTAGTTTTAATGGATTGGCAAGCTTGTCATTTACATTTGCACAGCTCAGTGCTTTTTGCATTTCTGCAGCTAGTTTTTATTAGCATTGCTGTTTGGATTGAGTTTGAAGATCATGACTTATGGCACAAATTGCGTATGTGCCTAGACTAATGGCTTTGTTTTTGCTTAAGAAGGTCTGAAGGCTGAACATAAAACCTATAAACATAACCTTCTCATAAGAGCCAAGTACTGCAAAAAATCATTTAACTTTTTATAAGGTATATATTTTTCTGTTAGTGTTCTTTTATGTGTTTGTTACTGAATTTAGAGTCAGATCTGTCAAACTGCCTGGAAATTTTGGCTTTTAATGAGTGTTCTGCAAACTGCCTATTTTGTATTTCTAGGTGTTTGCATTAAGCTGTTAGCTCTTTAATTTCTGTAATTTAGTCTAATATAATTCTGTAATTTACATGATTTGGTTGATCTTTAAAAGAACTGTAGGCTGTCATCTATTTTAAAAGATGATTCTGAACATTGAGTTCTATGATTTTGTAGAAGTCTTAACACCATAAAAACGTGGTCCAAGCCTAGACACAAAAGGTTATATTTTTATATAAAAAAACCTATACAATAAAATTAAAAAGCAAATGTCATATTTTTTTCCTTGTCAGATCTTTCTTTGAAATTTGTCTTGGCCTCTTATTAAGCTTGCTGTTAGAAAATAATAAAGCTGAGGTCTTCAAAATCATAATAAATCAGATTGTGACCACCTCTGCATTAAAGCAGCTTGAAAAGATTAGCTTGCTTATAAAAGCATAAATGTCCTCAGAAAATAAAACAGTTCGTAAATGTAGCCAAATGTAAAGTGGTCAAAACATTCCGTCTGTGCAATAATTAAGAACATTATAAAAATGCACTTATTCCATATACCAAAATGTTTATTTCTGCCTTACTAATGAAGCTTAATGAACCTAATGTTTTAACATGCAGTCTGTTAGAAAGCTTTCATTGGCTCTCCTTGGCTAATTAGTATCGACACAGCAAACAGGCCCTATCGGTATCAGACCATTAGTCTGGCTGTATATACAGTGTAAACATATCTTTATTATCTGGCCTCGTGACAAGCCATCTGCTGAAGAAACAATGGAGTGATTTAGCAGATGTTAGCATCGAACGATAAAAGCATCCATTTAGTAGAATCTTGCAGCTATAGGGCAGACTGCACAGGGTTACGTGGTGCAGAGTGGGCACACAGTTCCTATCTATAATTTGTAGTCAAAGTTGCAGCAAAATGATAAAACCATGCTATTGTGGATTTATAATTGTAGTCTCGTTTAGAAATGCAAGTAGTAATTAACTTGAAATCGGCATTATACGCCAGAATTTGCATTCCTGCTGGGTTTGAAATGCTGTTTTAATAGCAGTTTGTTTTCCCTACATGAAATTACCTAAGGGTCTTTTGTGTTGTTTCATTGTAGATGCTATTAACATTCTAACGGAGATGAAAGAGAAGGATGTTCCTATCTCAGACAGAACAGTTGCATCTTTTTTCCGCATCCTTAATGCCGCTGCCATGCGAGGTGAAGTTGAAACAGTGAATCGATTACATGAGACCATTGTGAACCTGGGGCTGGCAGACACTGCTGCCCTTCATTCCCCTCTGATTACAGTTCACCTTGAAAAGTAAGCTATGGTTGGGCTTCAGATGAAACAAGTTATGTATTTGTGATATATGACCCGTGTGTGCTATGCACAGCTGCACATACATGTGTGAAAGTGCTTCTGCACGTAAAAACGAAATCACATGCATGCACAAAAGGTACTGAAGTGATTTAGGAATAGTAACAAATGAATATGTTTTAGATAAATATTTTCATCAGTTATGCATCACATCATGGGTCTGGGAGCAACAGCTGTGTTTTATGGACACATCAGAAATGAAGTGGCTATATACTGGAATATTCTTATAATAGTTGGTTCTAAAGTCTTGTCTGACAAGGTAGCTATTCAGAGCATGATAGGTGTAGCCTCAGCTCCTGTGGCTAAGTGGTATGTGTTTTCACGTCAAAACAGCATTATTTTGCTGTGCCATCCAGTACATCTCAGGTGAGTTGAAGGGTGGTTGTCAAGCACTGAAATATTCTTAATTCACATAACTCAAATAATTTGATGTTACTGCCATGTTACTCAATTTAAAATTCAGAGATTACTGTTTTATTTGGTTTTGTTTTTTTTTTCCATATATACTTTTCATACCCTTTGATAGAAGGAAGTTCATACATTCCTTCTGCCAGGAAGTAATTCCATGTGTCATGTTCCTTTGCGTAAATTTTCATTATGAGGTGTTAAGATAATTTGAATGAATGTACGTATGAAGTACATAACAATTTCTTACTTAAATTGAGCCAAGAGTCCCTTTTCACTTCCTTTACCGTATGCACAACCCTTCTATTTTTTTCTTATGTTATTTATGTAGTTACTGGATTTTAATCTCTTGCAGCTAGAGTGATTGGTCAGTTTCTTGCAGTTCAATTCACATATGAGATGTTCTTGGCTTAATTATAATGCCTATGAAATAAATGAGTTATTTTATAGTATTATGTAGCTTAGCCTGAAAGGTGCGTATTTCTACACATTTCTGTTAATGTGTAGAATTTGTGAGTTCTTATGCGTATTTTGGGTATGCAGGGTCTGGATAATGTTTTCTTTATTCAAAATCCTTGTCAAAAAATGTAACTTGATCGAGGTGTGTACATTCCCTTCTAAAACTGTATTTTAGTGTAGTGGTCAACAATGAATACAGTGTGTATCTCTTCAGTCAACGACACTGCCTTGGTTGCATCACAAGACAAGGCAGATGTTTATGAAAGTAATTTAACTGCAATCATATGTAACTAATGTGTCGGAAAAATATCTGATATGCTTTGCAGTGTGCAGTGAGAGCAGCTGCATTTTACATAATTGCTTTATGCATGTTGACATGCAAGTTGTACATCATGTTACTTGGGTTCTTTTCACTTGAGAAGCAGTATATAGTATGTGATCATATGTGGATGCAGAGGGACAGTAAAGAGCCTTATTTTAGTGTGATTCCACAGCCCTTTGGATTATAAACATTTGGTAAAACTTTTAAGGATTTTTTTTTAGGTTTTGGTTGTGGGGGTTTTTTTGTTTGTTTTTTAAGGATTTAGGGACTTCTTATGAGACTAGATTTTTAAAGGAAAAAATAATTCCATACTATGAAATTGCAGTGGCTACAAGTTGTTGGTACTCAGTTGTTTAATTTACTACATTTCATATCTATAAATATAATACAAAGTAAGCTCATTTCCTATGTTTTCTTCTGGGGGGGGACCTTATTGGTGGTGGAAGGACTTGTTTTCTCTCTAGTGTTAGAACAGAAGGTGGAAGCTTTTTCCGCATAATTTGGGAGGAATAACTAGATTTGACTTTGTTGTGTGTGTATTTGTGTGTGTCTTGAAGATGCTAAGAGTTTCTGAAAGTTAGGAGTGACTGAAATAAGTGTTAGTCATTTCTTTCAGAAGTAGTGCTTACTATTTGCCATTGTAGAGCTCAAGTATCATACTGAAATGCTGTCATTTAGCTGCAGGTCATCAGCATGCCTCTCAAATTAGACCCAGGATACTTTTTAATGTTCCACATCAGTGGTTAATGCTGGTGTTTTGTATTCTTAATTTATTTCAGACTTCTTAATTGCTTGGAAAAGAATCTGTGATTTGCTTTTGGGGATTTCAACAACTGTAGGTGTAAAATGTTTTTATCTACCCCTTTTTTCTTTATCGAGTACTGGATACTCTGAAATTCTTGTTGAGTCCTATTGCTTATTAAAAGTGACAATTGGCAGCAGAGCATGGAAAACAAATTGTTTATGATGAGCAGTGTAACTTGACAAAAGCCAACAAAATCTAATATCCTAGTAGAATGGGCATTTTGCCTTTAATATTTTGAGAAGTATTTAACTAAAGTAACTAGGGAAAGAACTCGTACTACCTTGGGTTTTTTTACCCTAAGTGAATTTAAGGGGAGCCACCCCCTGCCTTTAATTGTATGATATTTATTTATGACTTTGAACAGTTTCTCAGGGTGGTGAAGTTGCATTGAAAATTGAGACAGTCCCCATGTGGAATCTTGCTCTGTCATTCAGGGGGATCAACCTGCCTTGGACAGTATGACAAAAATCTTAGTTTCTAAAATCTGCAAGGATGTGAAAACTAGTATTTTTTCTTAAAACATGGCTTAGTTTTGAACTGGGTCTTCCAACTGCTAAGAATTTGAAATAGTTGTGTTACTTACACCACATAACGGTTTTGGTGATGGTAGTTTTGGCTTTTGCCTTCTCTGCCAGCTGTCACAGGAAAACATGAGCCAGTTTACGAGACTGAAGAGGTTCGTGAAGCTGACTGCTCCTGTGCTATATGGTACTTTGGTAATACCTATTACAGGATGATAAATGAATGAATACAGTAACTACTAATGATGGTTTTTCTTTGCTTTCTTTAAGAAAGCTGCACAAGTCAACTTTCATACAACGCAAAACAGGAATATGTGTCTTAAAAACTTGATACGGTTCCTGCATGTTCATTAACAGAAGTTTGTTTCTTCTCTCCTTTAATAATACCATCTCGGGGAAAAGAAACAAACCAAAACATTTTCAAGTTTGAAATTTACCAGTTCTCTATTTAGCGAGTGCTCCTAAGCAAAGGAAAGAAAATTTGCAGGTAAACTGTGAAAACACTGTTACAAACTGTAAGAATAAAATATTTAATAGTTTTAAGTCAGTGAATGCAAGCAGCTAATAGCTGTGTATTAAACAATCAAAAAAGCTATAGCTCGGTTGTGGCTCTTAAAAAATGCTCAGTGAATTTTAATACAGCATTGTCCAGGAAAGCATTGTGTGCTGGTTTGTGATTAATCTTACAGAAAGTCAGCTTCTCATGTACTAGATACGATACATCCTGAGTGTAGTGCCTTGATAGTTTTTCTCCTGTTGTTTTCACTGGGTTAAATTCACCTATAATTTTGTTTGAGATGATTCTGTAGCACATGCAAGTTAATTGACTTTTGAATTTACTTTTTAAAATAAGCATCATTTAAAATTAGGCAATTTCCCCCCCCCACCCCCCCAGTATCTCTAGTGGGAAGAAGTTTTTTTCCTAATTTTTAGTGGCTTTATTTCAGATATTTGTATTAAAACTCTTTACGTGTTGCAGTGAAATTAGGGATGTTTGCCTCTCTTACTCCATTATTGCAATTAGGAATTTAGCATCATCAGTGCCAAAGGACAAAAGTGTCTCATTTGCCCTATGGGGACAGGACAGTGATAAGATGATTTTTCGTCAAGGATCATTGGGTCGTAATTAAGTTACATTCATGGCTATTGCTTTTTGAAGGATGATTGGTAAATGACAGGCTTCATGTGCTTGGTACGGACAGTGTTCACTAGGGTTTTTTCTCCCTCTGTCAGAAAATCCTGTTGAGTCTGATAATGTAAATGTGGCATTTTATTCTGAACAAAAGAGCAGGGAAATGAGCTATCTTGTCTAATCATTCAGTTGTTTAACACCGACTTCCAGTTTAGACTCAATTGGCTGGAAAGCACTTGACATGTGAAGTTAGTGCTGTTCGGAACGCATGTTTGAGTAAATTTTAAAGTAAGTGACAGCTAAATTGTACCTAGGGAAATTACAAAGCCTTCAACACAGTTAATTTTTTGGGGAGGATTAGTTGTAATTGCAACACCAGTCTCCTTGAAGATTCCTTAGTATAGCAAATGAACAGAAAAACATTTAGCTCTTTCTAGAGCCCGTTCTCTTTTAACAGAATAATTTTTGTAAAGCTGATTGTACCTTGCTGAATTGACTTCCCTCTACACTAACATCTGCTTCAGATTTGTAGAGAGGGATTTGTTTTACTAGTCTACCCTCCACCCCCCCCAGAGTCCTTCTTTTTCTTTTCTACCTCTCTAGCGATTTCAGGTTTGAGAGCTTTTCAATCAGTAAACCCCTTAGGTAAATTGCCACTTCACTAAAGCTTTATGCATAATGTTGCAGCACTTCATTCCAATTAAAATCAATATTTGGAGTCTTATTTGTATCAGGCGGACTCTCTGGTTGGGAAAGTTGTTTATTACAAGTAAAAGGGTTAGATTTAGTGCTGCATTCTTGAAGCAAGATGGGAGTGGCTTGTTGAAATTGAAGGGGGATGTTATAGCCAGTCCTGCCACAGAGTGTGTTCTGCAAATGTTCAGACATCTGAGTAATTTTGTCTCTTGAAACAGCTTTGTGTGAGTAAAATTGCCCATGCAGATAGTTATGAGAATTGTGCCCAGTTGTATCTTGGACATCATAGGCATCCTAAAGAGAAACCAAATGAACCCACAAACTTACAGTATCTTCACCATAGCACGATTTAATTGAGAAATAACACCAAAGTTGGACTCTTCTGGAATTACATGAGGGCCGAGCATAATACAGTAGTGACTAAGGCTCCTTCTGTAGTTCAAAAATAATAGTATATCTTCCTTTTAAAATAACAAGTTTCAGTGAGAGGGAAAAATACACCTAATCTTGAAGTGGAACAGGTATTAGCCCTGGACAGATAATATTTGTGAGTAATTTAAAGCTGTAGTATCTGGCCAACTCAAAATGAAGCATGGACCGTCTATGTTCACATTTTAAATACTGTTTTGTCCAGAATGACACTGGAAATCAGATTTTGCCAACATGGCTATGAGTATATTGGCTTTATTTCCTTTTTGGCTTAGTAATTTTGGACCAGGCTTTTATTTTAGTGCTATAGTCAGTATCCTTTGGGAAGATAAAAAGGTTTTCACTGTGCAGAAGTTCTTACAAAAAGACTGCTAGATAGTTTCAAATGTATGGCTGTTAGTTAGCTTAAAGTCCTCAAGTCTAAATACATCTTCTTAAAATGTGAAAAGTCTTTTCTTTTGGTTTGGGTTTTTTTTAATTAATTATGACAAAACCATTAACATGTTACCCACGCTCAGAATTTGAAGCCCACAGTAAGTTCCTGATTTTCATTTTCATTCATTTGCCAACAGGATTGTAAAAACTGCTTACAAAAGTAGTTGCCAGTACTTAACTGCAGCTTGTGACAATTAAGAAATACTGTGAATTGTTGAATAAATAATATTAACTGAAGTACAAGCATAAACTTGCTTTTTTCATTGCAGTGGCAGTATGAATAATTCTTTTGTAGAGGCTGAACTTCTATACCTTTCATTGTTTTATAGTTGGTTATTGCCAGTATTGTTATTTATCAGTTCTATAAACCTTGTTCTCTAGTAAAGGGTGAATGACTCATTGGTTGCTTGAATGCAAATATATCAGATTTCAATAAATTCAAAACAAATGTCTAGTAAATGAGTGTGTAAGATACTGACCTCAAACGCAGATCTACTCAGCCACCTTTAAGCAATAAGTACCATATTTCCATTTTTATCTCAGTTCTCTGCTGACATTTTTCTCTGAATATACAGTATTAATGTCTTCAGAAGTATGCATTTAGAGGCTAGAAAACTGTTAATGCTCCTGTTTGAATGGCATTCCGATTATTCATTCATTTATTGATAGCTTTTGACCTAAAAACAGTCACTTTAATCCTTTAGGAATACAGCCAAGACAATACTATGGCTGCTTGAGGATCAATCTGAAAAGCTAGCTTTATCACTGAAAACTTCAATTTGAATGTATAAATGTTGTTGTGCCGCCTTAGAAATTGAGTAGTTTTCTGTAAAACTGGGCTGGTTTGGTTTTTTTTTTAGATGTTAACTGAACTTGCATCTAAAGCAGGAGAAAAATACTGATTATATAAAGCTTTATATCTGTCTATGGTAACTACCATAGTATTTCTCCTTTATGACAGTAATCTAGCCTGCAACATCTACTTGCAGTTTTGAAATTAACCTGTAATTTAGTCTTCACCCCAAATGACAAAAATTCAAATGACTCCATGGGGTGCCAGAAGATGCACTGTAAACAGGGCTCAGTAAGGGGGATAAGGTAGAAATCCATCATCTTAGCTTCATTTTCAGAATGCCAGTATTACTGAACAAAATGAATTCTTCTGTAGGTTAGTCTTTTTATTTATTTATTTTTTAAATATTAGCCTAAATGAAGATTGTATTTTGTAATCCAAATATTTAATTCTTTGAAAAAAGCAAAATTTGTGCTGCATAAGAAATGCAATGGGAGGACATCTGAATTTGGCTTGGTTTAGCAGTAGTGTCTGAATTTGTTGAGGTTCAGTTGATCAGTAAGAAAGTTGCTTCAGGAATGCAAAGTCATTATTTCAAGTCAGTTTTATTATGGCCTTCAGCTGTTGCTGCTAAGTGGTTTTATTATTATTTTTAAAAATTCTTTATTTCCCTCCTTGCTCACTTCCAACAGCTTTTATTTGATAAGCATTTTAAAATCTAACATACGTTATTGTGTATTCTTTGACTACTTTCTACATTTCATGCGTGTCATTTTGCTTTGTTTCAATTTCAGTTCAAACCTTCCCCTTCAAAGGATAACTTCAGATACTGTTTTATCAGTGTTCCAGTGCTTGCCTTCTGTTGGTTTTGGTTTGGATTTTCGGTTGCTTTTGAGGGTTTTGGGTTTTTTTTTTCTTCTTTGTTTTGGGTTTTAGCTATAGTTGCAGTCCTTTACAAAAGGGTCTGAAGCAGATGATTCAGTTCTGTTAGTTGCACAGTAGAAAAAGTTAATCTGTATTTGTTGTTAAGTTCCAGATCTGATTGTTTGCATGGCTTTGCATTTTACATTTTAACTGTAGATTCTTCTGAGGGTGTTTATAGGTAGGTTAAAAAGTAAGCAAAGGACTGACATAACAGAAATGGAAATAGCATGCTTCTTTCTAGTAGTTAACTTCTCAAAGGCTCCTGAATAAGCACATTTAAGGAAGTCAGCATCTTACACGCTAATTTACTGGTACTGTGGATACATAATAGTGCTGTGGCTCTATGTGACATAGGCCAGCATAAAATACATTTTGGTACCTTCATATATTGTTGAATTATTTGTAAAAAATACATGGCCAAAAATCCAGTATACATTAAATTCAGAACTTTATATAGAATGGAAAAATGCTAGCCCCTCGATTATGATGAAATGGAAATCAACAGATTATTTACAGCTGGTCCATTAAGGTGTAAAGCAAATGTGAAGGAATCTGAAGAGAGCTGTGGTTGTCATGCTTGAATCTGGAGATATGTACTGAAATAAAAAAAATTTAGAATTTGGAAAAATTTTAGAGCACTTAAAAATTAGTAACATCTAAACAGACATTTGGAAGTAGTATAATATGCACAGTATTACTTATTAACAAAAAATAGCACTCTTAAATACAAACTGAAATTTCCATAGAATTGGGGTTTTGTCACAATAATACATAGCAGGACTTAAGTTTTACTTCAGAAGTTAAGTGCATCTAATGATGAACAACATTCACACCTTTGTTTACTGTGCAGTGAATAGCGGTGCTGCAATCAAAAGTTTAAGCCAAGATGTTTAAGCATAAATGTGCAGTTTGTTTTCATGTCTGTGTTTGTCAAGCATACGTGGTATTTGTTTGTAGGGAAACTTCTACCTTTAATTTAAAAATAACTGTAGCATATTGGTGGGGAAATAGGCTCTTGAACTGTAGACTGCAGAATGAGTTTTCCTTGGAATGTCAAAACTGAAATGCATTCAGCATGCACTGCTCCTGCTTGTGATGCTTGATTGTTTTTACTCTTGTTTTATTTCATTCCACAAGGGATGACATGCCTGCAGCTCTGGAAGCTTTAATCAACTGCTATAAGAAGTATGGTAAAGTTCTTCAGCTTCATAACATCTACTGCAGACTCATAGAAAAAGGAGATTCTGATCTTCTGCAAAAGGGTTAGTTGCATGTAGTCAAATGCTGTCTGATTATATAGGGTGTATTCTAGAGGCTTTTTGTCCAGGGTTTGTATATCATTTCTTTCAACTGAAATAAAAAAAAAGATGAGTGTTCATATATGTAACTTTAAAGCACCTGATGCCTACATTCTTCAGATTGAAACTTGATATTAATTTTAGATGCAGAGGACTAGAATGTTCAGATAATGCAGTATCGAACTTTCCAAGATGAGTGCTAGTACTTGTTCTAGCTATGTATATTACTATGAAGAAACAACTCAATAGTAAAACAATACAATTTTCAAATAGTTGTGCAGTTAAGAAATCCTATATCCTCTCTCTCTACAAGTAGAGAGAATGCCAATACATAGTCTATTTTGTTGAATGCAATTCAAAATACTTTGCAGATAAACATTCAATTGCAAAGCTACAGCAAATTGTGTAATGTGTTGCAATAATTCCATATGTTTCAAAATTTATCTCCCTGTGGCTTATTCTTGGAGGTTTGAGGTGCTTGAAAAACTCTGGTATTAACAAAATCTGATGTATGTGTTAAAATGCTTCAATGTTTTTAATAAACTCATGAGTTTTATTCTCTCTTCAGTTTCAGATTTTATAAGCAGAGAATATGGTGACATGATGGCTCTTTATGATCTCTTCTTCGCCTTCTTACAAACAGGAAAATACAAAGAGGCCAGGAAGGTCATTGAGGTGGGATTTTAAATGTACTACTCTAATAGTGGAGCTATTTAGACTCTTAATTAGAAATATTTAAAGTTTTTAACCTTTAATTAGACTTGTTCTGATTCATGTTAATAGAATTCAATCCCAATAATTAAAAAAACCCTCAACCAGCTTTATTTTGTATAATCACAGTTCAGAAGAGAATGAGTCTTGTTGTATATTGAAATTGTTTCCTCACTTTTCCCAAATTGCTGTTATATATCAAAATGATATTTGCATATTAAATATCGGATTGTGGAACAATTAAATTAAACTGGCTTTCCTGGGTGTAAAGTTGCTAATCCTCTTTCCGAAGGAATTCTTTGTTCTTAAAAGCACTGGAATTTAATTTGCTGCAGACCATGCTCAGATTTATTTGTAATGCTTGTCTACAAGTTAATCAGCCAAACAAGCGCTGTCTGCTACTGTTTGGCATTTAATTTAGCATTTCTTCTCTCTCTCTCTTTTCAGGATAGTAAGCAGCTTATAGGAAGTGGTAGGTGACAAACTTGGTCTATTTAGGATTAGTATATTTTATCTAGACTTGATTGAAATTGTGCTTACTGAAATTGATAAGTCAAAGGGGCAGCTGCAGAGTCTGCCCAGATTGTGATTATTTTCCTTCTTAACACAGTTGTATGTTTTCAAAATGCTGCATAAGTTTTCTAGTTAATGTGTGGAAGGAGACATCTTACAGAAAAAGTAATACTTAGTCCTCTTCTTTTTTGTCATATACATATATGTACACATACACTAACCTAATTTGGAGGGTTTTTTCCCCTAAGGCAAAGTATGCTTTTTTCCTAATTCCCCCTAAAATATTTGAAATACCAGTTATCTCTAATTGAATTATCTAATAGAATTCTTGCTTTTAAAAAATCTTAACTGAGTATCCACTTGTTTGTCTGCAGTAGAACAATACTGTTCTGCTTGGGGTGTGTGGAAATTGCTAAGCACAATGTTAAAGCATTGACATTTTTGTCTGAAGTTTTTTGGGAGCTTGAAGTCTTATAATACAGAAGAATAGAAATAGTATCTGACAGAAGATGACACTGAGGAATTGAATTCGTTTTATAATTACTAAAGCATATAGGAGGTAGAAGGATGAAATCTGGTATTTGGAAGTAAAACTGAGTGGGTAAAACTGGTACTTGATGTGATGTAGCAGCTGTTCCTTTGATACTGATATTTAATGTCTCAAAATCGGTGGTTACAGTTCAACAATCAAGTAAGATAGTAAGCAAATAATTGAATTGTTTGGGCTTTGAAACTTTCCTCATTTTCTTAGTAGGTGCCAAATTATCTCTGCAAATACTCGGTATCTGGTGATTAATCATAAATTATTGCTAATCACAAACAGACACTTAAGTGTAAATCTGAACACTTGATATCTGGAGACTAAGTTGAAGTTTTTTGTTGCTTTTTATGCAATTTGTAGTAGGTTTTCTTGCTCTTAACAGAATTCAATTAAATATGAATTATTTATATGTGTTTTTATATATATGTTGTTTTATAAGTTTTAACATATATAAGTTTTATATATGTTGTTGAGAAAAAAGGTTTTAAATTCTGGAATTTTTATGACTATAGGAATTTAGGTAGGAATGGCAAGTACATATTTTACCAGTGGATAAAGCGATGCAAAATCAATTATTATACATTGTGTTATATTTTAAGTATGCATTTATTATGTAACAATACATTATTTTCAAATACTTATTTCCACAGGTAGGGGGAATCTTAAAATTGGTATTTTGCTGAATGAGAAAATAGCTTTTATTGGCTTAAACCATTAACAAGTTACTGTTTACTTTTCTGTGTGTTGGGAAGTTAAAGCCTTAATCAGTATAACATGGAAGATGGAGTACAAGCTGTATGTGTATCCTCTTCTTTAGTCCAGTGTTTTTTGCAACTAAATTACTTCTACTGTTGGTTTTCTCAGATTATTACTCTATTTTCCTTTCCTGTGAAATAATATTCAGTGAAAGTGATCAGTTGGTACTCCTTTCTCTTTCTAGATAATGTTGCATATTAGACATAGATTACCTTTCAGTACATACTTCTATCATGTATTACTGAATATGGTGGTCAGTTGATTTTAGCGATATCATTTATTTTCAAAGTATCTACAGAGTTAATAGTGTGCTAAGTTTGATGGTGTAAGTCTATTGAAGTGATGCTAAGTAGAAGAGAAGTGGTTGAGAAGGCTGTTGGGGGGCAGAAAATGGAACTAGGCTGTAAGGCTTCACAGAGTGATTGGTAGGGTAATGGTTTTTACAGTGTTGCTTGACTGCCTTCTTAAGCTTTTGAAAGTCTGTTCTTGTTCTGTGGCAGTTAGCTACAGAAGAAAGCCTATCTCAAAGACAGTACTACCAAATGAGGTGCCCTTGGCTGCTCTGTAAAGTCTTATTTTATTCTAGCTGTGCCTGGAGATTCCTGAGCCCATTAAGTTATGGGCTGTGTTGGTAGATGCTCTTTTGTTTTCCACTGGGAACATGTTCTGTCATTGGGTGCTGTAGTACATCAAAGCATGATTTATTCTTCTGTTCTTAATTGCACATCAGCTGATAAGGTAGCTTTTGTCTTGAGTCCTTCAAAGGTGATGGTGTCAAAACCAAGTTGGCACACCTCCGTCCTTGCTCCTTAAGGTCACATACTAGCTTGCTTTTCCTTGGAATGTTACACCACCTTTGAGGAATGTACTTCTTCTCCCTTCACCTGTTACTCTTTTCTTCTCTTTGCATGATGCATGGAGGTTTAAAGATCTCACTGCCCAAAGCAGTTAGAATATAGTTGTCTGTCATTTTGGCCCAGTTTTAATTATTTGGCTATCTCTCAGTTTTGCACTGAGATCTCATAACTGTAGCTGTTTCACTTGCATGATGGTTGAGTATTTTGAGACTTGCCCTATTTTCATTTATTATTCATGCTGAATGCAATTATGAAAGTACTTTCTTAATCTGTGTATAATTAAGTCCCTGTCCATGCTTGGCTCTTTCTTTTAGAGATACAAGACTTATGATTATGTACTGTGTAGTCCTGCAGCAGAGTTTCAAGCAAGCCCTTCTGTAAATCTGCTTCACAAAAGCCTAAACCATGTTTTCATGGTAGAAGTGAGCACTCTACACCTCTGGCTAAAGTATGCAAGGTTTTAAACTGGTGTCAAATCCGTTTCTGCACTGATAAAGTCGATCAAAACAAGCAACACTTTAAAAAACAGCATCAGGTCACTGGCGTTTTCAGTTGGGAGCATATGGTCTCCTGTGATAGGAATTGGGAGCTGGTAGAAATGTTCACCTGTCTTTTGACAGTTCTTGAAATCTTTCTATATTGAATCACATTAGCTATTAAAATTGTTTCTTCAATGAAGGAGTAAAGCTCTTGGTCTTACTCTGTAGTGTTACTAGAAATGAAGGCTAAGGGAGGATTTCTGTATTTGGGATATAGGGAAAGATAGGGATATAGGAAAGAACTCAATAGCAAATTTTTTTTGGTAGAAGATCACCTTCTACATGTTTGCTACCACTACAGGAACCTCCCTTGGCAAAATGGCAATGCATAATGCATGGTGTAAGAATTGTTTTAACTGGATTTTAAGTGTGATACTTTCTGCTGCTTTTTGCTCTTATAGCAAATGTGTCATTTATATTTAATAGTTAAATATCATACTGAATCTCAAGGCATTTATATTAAGAAATTAGGAACAGATGGCTGTGAAGTATTTAAATGAAATGTGTTCCAATGTGAATAAATGCAACAAAAGGTATTTGCTGCTGAAATTCAAGACTTGACAGAAGAACTGTTTTGGGTGAGTTTACTGTACAGGAATATATCTATCAACAGATGTCAAGTTAATTCAGGAGGTAAATAGATTTAAGCAAAGAATTGTGACATCCACTGTCAGCAGACCTCAAGATACCAGTTGCCACTGGATTTAATCTACCATTAAAAACAATGAGAATATTTCTATTTGCTATTGAGAGATTACAATCGTCTTTCTTCCAGATTGCTTTTTTTTTTTTTAAAGAATCTACATCATAAAATTGAGTCCTCCTGATTTTATGCTGGAGATAAACCAGGGGGAGAAGATACTTTCTTGATGTGTGACAGCAGCATTGGGTTTGTGGAGGGTTTAGGTGTAGTTTCATGGTGGGTATATCTGGTGTCGGAATTTACCCAGAAGGACTTATTTTTGGTCCTGTTGAGAAAAGGGTTGAGATGATTGGAATTTAAATATTTGTGAATGTTGAATGCAAATTGCAGTAGATAAGAGTGGTCTGAGATTGAGGAGTAGTTTGTAGGGGCTGTAGTAGCTCTTACGACAGTATCTGCATATGACTGAGGGAGGGGAAAGGCAGAAGAGCTTTCAGGCACGCAAGCCCTGTAACTACAAGAAAAGTTTTTAGTTTTCTTTTTCTTACTATTGGGTCCTATTAGTCCTTAGTAAAAGCATTACTTCTACTTATGAAATTTGACTCTGATACAGCTATTAGTGAAGTTGGATTTTTGTGTTCATGTCTATGTACATGTGTGTATGTGGGTTAATTTAAAAAAGGATGCTTACTACTTCAGTGCATGTTATTTAGAAGTTCTTAAGTACTGCTTTCTTTAAAGAAATCAAAGGAATATGTTTCAAATAAGTAAATTTGGTAAAGGAGATGACTACTAAACAAATTCCTTCCAGAAAGAGAGAGGGTAATGTTTGGAATGTGGGGTCATGGCAAGAGCTGTGCATCCTCTCTTAGCTCCAGGGACTTTGTGTTAGAGGGAAGATGCTACTGAGTTTTATAATACTTTCTTCATTCATCACATAACATAAAACTACATTACAATACAAAGAAAAAACTTTTGCTGTTTTGAGTTTAGAACATCCTTGAGGATTTTATTTTGAGCAGGGGTTTTGCATTTTTGTGTCACTTTCTTCTTCTGACATGATTATTGTTGGGAAGTTTTCTTATTGTCTCATGATTTTTTTTTAATACTGCATTATATACCTTGGAAATCTTACTGGTAAATGTAGAGTATTCCAATGGTATTTGAACATACACCAGCCTCTGTTGTCATGAATAATGCTAAAGTTGTAAAGCCTTTTCCTATTTTATTTAGGTATTTTTGGAAAATAACTTAAGTTGCCTTATATTTTTCTCAATGTCTGCTAACATAAAGCAGGGTATATACCTGTTTCAAGTGAAATAAATAAAATCATGGGTATTTACTAAACAGATACGCATTGTGTTGGTAAATTCAGTGAACTATGTAACTGTTAGAAGCTTTGAGGCAAACAAATACTTAAGAAAAAGGCAAACAACAGACCAACAGTAAAACCTCTCCCAGTGGAGACTGCAAGCTCTCTTATTTTCTTATTATGAACTACTGCTGCTTTATATGGAAAAATTAACCTAGTTACAAGTAGGCTAGTTGCTACCTTGGGTGATTGTAGGATAGGCAGAAAAGAGAGCATGAGTTTGAATTGTAATTGCTCCCAACAGGAGAGTTAGAGGATAAATATGTAGATATGTGTCCCTTTGTCTTTCATGGAGTATCTGGTAGTGCAAATAAAATGCCAAATATACTATAATTGAGTAGGTTTTGAAGGCATTATTTGCAGTGGAGCAGCTAATCTTCAAAACTGGTGCTGCATAAAGAGCACTTGCCCTTCTTATCAAACATGAATAGTCATATTGAAGATACAGATTTTATTGTATTCAAGTTTTCATTTATCATCTGCCTAAAACGTTGTGCAAGTGTCTGGAGGTTTCAGATGAGCTTCTCATTAAAGAAATCGGTATTATGGGACTTCAGGGTGTGTTTAGTCACATTTATTTCTGGGCAAAATAGATTACAAAGAACAAAAGCAATTACTCTTTTAGAGAAAGCCCATCTTGATTACAAGCAGTTTGCAAGGTTTTGTTTCTTATGTTTAGAAAGGCAAAAGGTAATGAATAGGAATTTCTTTCCATGCCATCACCGAAGAAACAATTCTTTAAGTTCCCAAGAGCTAAACTTTTTCTAAGGCAGAAAATGAACTTGTAGCAAACCCATGTCTGTCAGCCATGTACTGCTGCAACTCTAGTGTCATCCTGGTAGTACAATGACTTAAAGAAAAGCTGAGCTGGAAAGAACCATAGAACCATAGGGTGGTTTGAGTTGGAAGGGACCTTAAAGGCCAGCTAGTTCCAACCCGTCTGCCGTGGACAGGGACACCTTCCAGTAAACCAGGTTGCTGAGACAGATGATATGGTCACACCAGAAAATAGGCTTTTTGATGCACAGATTAATTTTAGATCACTTAGTTTTTAAAGCTGCATCTTTTACAAACTTCTAGACTATTATGTAAAAGTTGGTACATTCAGAGCCAGTAATCAAAATGGTCCTTCTGTATTTTCTATATATACTGCTGTGATGCTTTGCTTACATTATGTTATGAAGATTACAGTGTAAGAAATAGAGCAAAATGGTATATTTGTTTCATATATAGCAAAACAAATGTAAGATTATTTAAACAATGTTAAAGTATATGTTTTAGTATTTGATTTTCTTGAAGTTAATACATTGCCATTTGAAGGTGGAGTATTTATTAAGAGGTAGAAGTATAACAAGTGTAAAGCAATTTTAACCATCTCATCTATCAGCTATACTTAGATGACTACATAAGGTGCAGAAACTTTATATCTGTATATTTTGTTCTCATTTTTGAGGAAGTCGTGCACCTGCTGTTTAGTAGAAGTGAAGACTTTTGCCAAGAGTTTTAACATTGAGGAAGATTAAAGCATAGCACACAGTGTTTATTCTGTAAAAAACTTTGTTCAAGTAAGCTGACAGGCAGAAATATCTCAGGCTTCATTGAAGCTGCATAGAATTTGTGAGAATTTCATAGGCATTTTTGTGGAATCAGGGAAAAGTCTGTCTTTAAATTAAGAACTTCCCATCGAATGTTCTGTTTTCTCTGATGCTTATGTTAAAGTGCGCTGTTAGAAATGACATACATCAGTTCTTATAGCTGTCTGTTCAAGGCTGTCTGTTTGGAGAAGTAACGCATTTTCTTGCATGACATTGCTTTGGCATCTAAATCTCAGTAACTGGTTCTGGTACTGGTAACATAAGTCTGTTATGGCTGTTGATGTAACTCATCATGAAACATTCTTCTTCCTTCAGCAGCATTAGCTGTCTCTTATTATTACTGGCTTTTTCAGCTGCAGAGAGAGGAATGACTGGTTCTACCCATCCAAAAAAATACTGTCAGACAGTGCAGCATAGATGGTGTTCATAAAATTGAACTTTTTATTTTGGAACGTGTTTGCATTGGTGATTCTAAGTGGAATTGTTTCCCTAAATAAAGAGTGAACTTCAGGAAGAAAATGTAAGGATTTAGAATTTGAAAACAGAACACTTAAGGAGGCCAGAGTCAAACTTGACTGGTTAGAATTGGTGTGTTGTTCGCATTGAAGTTTCACTGTGAAAGGCTAGAATTAGTTGTCCAGGATATCCAAGCAGTGCATGGTAGTAGTTTGTTGAAGTGCAGTGTTGGAAGGTTAAAACAAAAGTCATCCATCTCATGTTATGTATATGCCAAACGAAAAGCCAGCCACTTCTGCTGGCTTTTAAATAATTGTGCATTGTAAGCCAGCTATAGCAGGAGGGGTGTACTGGAAACTCTTAGTTTACTGAAAGTCCTCTTTTTTAACAATACCACAGGATTTCTGCTCTGTTGGGTTTTGTGGGTTTTCTCTGCAAGTTTTCTGTTTAAAGAGAAAAAGGTTGCTTTAGGCAAGTAGAGAGAAATAAATATTTTCCATATGTCTTCTGTAAAGCTTTTTTTTGCAAGTAAAAAAATAGTGTTGGTCTGTTAGCTTAACAGTTACAGCACACTAAACCTAACTTGAATATTTCCATAATTATCTAAAAATCTGGGAAAACATCAAATAGATTCTTCTCTGATAGGTCACTGTTTTCCCCAGCAATCTGTTTTCTTTCAGCTGTAATAGGTAGAAATTAGCTCAAATACAAACGTTAGTATGGAAATCACCTGTCTGAAGTGACTGGTTCTAGGAAGGAGGCAAACAAACCAAATGTATTCAGTATGTTAGGACTGTTGCATTTATGTGATTTACTGGTTGGACAGTGTAAGAGCACTAAAGAGGAAGGATTGCTGGGTTTTCTGTCATTCTATATTCTCTTGTAGGCACTGTTAGGGAGAGAATGAAGAAGCTAGATGAACCTTTGGTTTGGTATAGCACAACTGTGTTGCATTCCAGGAGAACATAAAAGCCAGAAAACCTCCATGTTTAGTTTATATAATGTATGAATTGCTTGAGACTCTAAATAGTTGTTTGATTCTTTGAAGGAGTGAATAGCTTTAAAAAACCCAACCCAAACCCACTAAGAATAATAGGGTATTAATTTTTTTTGTTCTCCATTGAAACAAGCAAGAACAAAATTGTAAAAGGGGATTTGGATGAGTAATGAAAGTAACAGATTTTTACTTAATTTTTTTATAACTTGCATTTTTCTTTTATTCTGTATTTTAGTCTGCTGCACTGAAAGTCTGCTCCCTGCTAAATGCAATGTTTAAAATGCCCTAAGATGGTAAGGGATAAGCTACAAATATGGACTATCAGGCAAGCCCTGGAGATTTAGTTAATCTGACCTAGATGTTCTTTTGATGATTGAGACCTGCAGTATGTGAAAACACTTCTCAATTTCAAAATGAAACACAAGGATATCTGTTGTATAACTCAGCTGTCCTTGTAGTGACAGCCACATCAATCATTTCTGAACAGGAAAGGATTTACTATAAAAAGTTTGTAGCTTTGAGTTCATTGGCATTCGGATCAGCAATGATATTGGAAGTTGTAAGTGAATTCGGCATTTGAATTTTACCATGTCCTAAAGAGGATTAGCTACAAATGCAGGCAGCATACTATTTTCTTTTTCATTTTCAAGAGCCTGTTGTGTAAGATGTTAATTCTTGGCTTAGTTTTCAGCGTATTTTATGTGAAACTGCTTAGTAGCTCTTAAAGAAGCACTGAACAGTATCTGTAATCATAAATGTGGGGAGAAAAAAGGGAAAAAAGCAGGTACCTGGAAAGCAAAACTGTTTATGTATACCACTTTTGAATACCTGAGAAAGCTACTATTTTTCTGTAACCTCGTGATCTGAGACTATTTTTATAGTGCAGTTAAATACACAGAGAAGATGCCCCATCTTGGAAAACTGTGGGGTTAATGTCCTATTTCTTTGAAAACCTTACAATGATTGAATAAAATGGCTTGGATGATTATATAGGATTATATGGCCTAATATTTACCCTGCAGAACACTGTTTCTTATCTGTTTAGCAGATTCTAATGGTTTTGACTGAGGTTTTGCAGGGTGGTTTCTGGTATATCTTGGATTATTTCAGAAACATGTAATGGTAATAATTTCACACTTAGGAATATGGGAAAGGGAGATTATCTATGTTAAAAAGACAGAAGGTAAATTGACTTTTTCAATGGTAATTGTTTCTACTGTTTTGGAACTGAGACTCAATATTTCTCACAGCTTCTTGTTCGAACTGCCTCTTTTATGCTAAGTGGTGCTCAAATTTTGGAAGTTGCACTTCATGTTTAAACAGTAGAGATTTCTTAACATATCAACAGCTAAAAGCCTTCATGAGTCAAAACACACGTTTCTCTGTAGGGAGGAACAGGCATTTCCTTGGAATCACTTTGAGCTGTATTAATGTGAATCTGGACACCTGAAATGAAAGCAGAATACTCTCTGTAAATGATCCTTGTGCTAAAACAAGAGAGTATAAAGTCAATCTAAGTACTTTGTGAGAAGGAAGGATAAGAGGTAAAAATGATGGATGCTTTGCACACAGGTTCTGTGTATCATACATTTAGATATGCTGGACATAAGTGCTGGTGTGCCTGTAACGTGTTTCTTTAAGAGCTGTGAATTTCCCTGTGTTTAAGAATTTATTTAAGTGGAGGAACTAATATTTTGATTATGGTCGGTGGTACTGAGATGGCACAATGTGGTAGTCTGTACCAGGAGGAGCTTCCAATGACTGAAACCTTTTTGAGATTGCGTTCTGTAGCTGTAATCTGCTCAAAATAAGAGGAATGAACAAGCAAAGGCTCATCAAATCTGAGAAAATTAGTAACAGAAAGAACTAGGACATACTGACCATTATACATCAATTCCTTCATATACAAAACTTTATTAAGTCTTTGCTTTGCTTTTTTTTGCATGGGATAAGAATTGCCTTACAGTAGTATATCTGGCACCTGCATGGCGGCACATTGCAGTTGTAACAGTTACTGCTGTATAAATTCTTGCTTTTCTTAATGAGCAGTAGCAAGAGAAGTCAGTCTCTAAAAGCACAATTGGTATTAGGTGTTACTAGTTGTTAAGAAAATGGCTTATGTTGGCAGAGAAGGGGTAGCAGTTGGTGATGATGTGCCTGAGAGGCATGGGTTTCTAGTTGCTAGGACATTGCAGTGGTGTTGAATACAAACATAGAATCATAGAATAGTTAGGGTTGGAAAGGACCTTCAGATCATCTAGTTCCAACCCCCCTGCCATGGCCAGGGACACCTTGCACTAAAGCATGCACGCAAGGCTTCGTCCATTCACATTTCATTGTGAAGACAGTTTGGAAGCATTTTGTATAATTCTCTGCCACAAGTAATACAAAAGATTACTGTGGGTAATGGGAATAATATTCTATTACTGTGATGGTAGAAGTTATTTAACATTTCAGCTCTTCTGAAGCATATTTTAAATCAACTTTCTTGGTAGTGTTCAACAATAAGGGAAAATGTCTTCAATAAACTGACTGCAATTTTTAAGTCTCTTATAAATGTAGCCTAACTTAATTATTTGTGAGCTTGTAGTCTCATTCAGCTTTCAAAAAACCCCAAACAGCAAAACAACCCCAAAACTATGAAGTTTTGTTAACTTTTCTTTTTCTTATAATGTTCTATGCAAAGTAATGTGTTTCTTCTTTTGGAAATGTTTTCCAGACTCCTGGCTTGAGAGCCCACTCTGGAAGGCTGCAGTGGTTTGTAAAGAAGTGTATATCAAACAATCAGGTATGTGGCTTGTATGATGTCTTCTATGTAACTGTCATTATAGTCCAAGAAAAATTGTTTGGAAGTATTTCATTGCTTGATTTTTATGTTTGTGAAAGGACGTGTGACAGGCTGATGAGGTGAACTTAATGCTCTGTGTAAATGCTGGTCTATACTTAAACAGAAATATTGGTTTAGCTGAATGCACACAGCATGTAAGTGCACATACATAGAAAAATAGTTTAGCTGAGATGTAACTATGTTCTTCTCTCTTTTTAAAGATGGAGGCATTGGAACAGTTAGTAGAATTAACTCAAAATCTGTTTGAATGTGATAGAAATGAGATGTACTGCTCGTTGCTTCAGCTTTATGGTAAGTGAGCTTGTGATCTGTTTTGGTTTGTGTTTGGAGATAGGAAATAACCCTGAATTGGAGAGTTTTATCCTGATATGCAATTAGCCTGGATACCATTTCTGAGGCATGTTGTGAGGGAGAAAGTACAGGGGACTTTTGATTGTTACCTACAACTTACATAGTCCAAGTCTTCCAGTCCATTCTATTACCTTGTGTCCTAATTTGAAAGTTTACTCTGTTTTGGTTTTAATATGCTTAAAGGAGTAAAACTGCGTATTTGTTACGTCTTCATAACTGATACAGACCTGAAGTCTTCTGTAATTTGATCCGGTTTGGAAAGCTGCATTTTTAAATAGGTTTTTCTTAATCTACCAGTTCTTCAACTACAATTTAACTGTTGCTTCATTTACAGAAACATAACAGTTTTTAAAATCGGAAGGTTATTTCTATGCTAGAGACTTAGTGTAAGATGGATTTATAGTGTTTTTAATTTCCTCTTTTTATGTATTTCTCAGTCTGTGCTGGGTTTGTTACTCAGTCAACCAAAAATAAAAAATTCTGGAAGCTTCAGTTATTTTGAAGTCTTGAAAATATATGTGTGTGTATATGTATTAATGAGCCATTACAGCAATTTGATATATTTAGTATGGTGAATACTTGCACTGGAGCTTGAAGTAATTTTGGGCTGTTCCCCGTGTGTATTTTTGGTTGTCTAGAGCTAGCAATGTTTTCTTTTCATATGGTAATAATGAAAGAGGCTTCTTCCCCGTTCCACTTTGTCTAAGCAGAAGAGATGAGTACTTCCACAAAACAAATTACCAGAGACCTCTTGAGAACTTTGTTACTTTCCATTTCCTGAATAGCCTTAACTTCAAAATCCAACTATAGCATTACCCAATTCTGGCTTTGTGCATACTAGTTTGCCATCAAAAATCAAGTAGGCCTGAAAAGCAATGTTGGCTCAACACGGAGGGAGCCTTCCTACTTCCCTACTCATTGTGTTCACCTCTGGCAGTGACTAAGTCTGACAGTGTGCCTGCTAGGAAGAGAATCTAAGAAGATACAACTGATCAACTTCTGTCATGCAAAATCTTCAGTCGTCTTTCAGAAGACAAAACCAATTCCATCTATTCAAAGGAGTGGAAAACATTTGTGGGTTTCTGTCACCATAAAACACAAATCCTGCACATTCCTGTTTTCAACCATTGTAGATTATCTATTGAAGCTGCTCTGTGCACAAGCACAGTAGAAAGTAGCCATAACTTCATATCAATTTTAGGCATATAAAAAAATACCATCTTGTCCAGGCTGTAATCAAAAATGTAGAAGACAATGCATTTGTCTTTTTAGAATCACAATTTATGCTGGAGAGAACCTCAGGAGTTGTAAGCCTGGCCCTTCCCCAGAACTTCAGTTAGATCACATAATGTCCTTGTCTAGGAAAGGCTTTGAGTGCCTCTGAAGCTGGAAATCAAACAGCCTCCCTTGGCAACCTGTTCAGGGTTTGATCATTCTCAGACACTTTGTTGCTGCAACTTTTAACCATCACCTTTTATACTTCGCTGTGCACTTCCAAGGAGAGACTCACTTGCTCTTCTCTAACTTCCAGGTAACTAAAGACATCAAGTAGTCTGCCCTGTTAGCTTGCTTTTCTCCAGGCTGCCCAAAACTCATCTTCTTTGACCTCCTCTTGTTCCTCATCTGCTCCAGCCCCATGTCTGTCTTGATGGTGAAATTTGCTCCAGTTCTAGCATGTCTTCTGTAGCTGTGGAGCCCAGAACTGGACACAGTCCTCTGGATGTGGCTTCATGAGGCCTCAGGGACACAGGCACACAAAAAGGTGTTAAGAAATTCTCTGTCCTACTCTTCTGCCATAATAATCTGACAAAATTAAAATACTATCTGCAGTATTTAGTCCTTAAAACCAATCATTTTATTTTATTTAGGGTAGTCACCAAGTTTGCTGCCGCTTCCAGAAAGCTGAAGCGATGCCAGAACTTTGTTGCAAGTGGGCATGGATCTTGAACTGGCCCAATTACATATCAGTATGGTTTTTTAAACCCATGCTGTGCCTTGGGAAGAAGAGAACATTGCACTGTAATGTTTCTGTATTGCACGGCAGTTTTGTTTGCAAAGCAACAGGTGCTGCTTTATTATACTTTATAACAGTTCCAGAGAACAGCATCCAAGTGTGTCATGCTGCTTCCCAGGTGGCTGCTCCAGCTTTTTCTTGTGTTTTGACTTAGTCCAGTGGAGCCTGAGCTACTGAAAAGCTGAAGTTCTCTAGCTGAACAGTTGGAAGAGTAGCTGAAGAGCTGCTGGTTTAGGCTGAGGTATTGCCAAGCAAATGATTCATTACACCATCTGCCTTCTGGCTCTACCTTCTTGCCTTGCTTTACTTTGTTTCTGGGGTTCTGAATTAAAATATGGAATGGACAGATCACAGTTAGCAGATGTTGGGGTTAGGTAACTGTGAATAGGATCTACAGTCAGAAGCCAATGCTGTTCTGGTGGCTTATGATGGGAGACACAAGAAACCATCCAATGTATCTAGTTAACTAGTAGTTAACCTTTTTCAGTCAAAAAGTCCATCTTTCTATTTATTTGCAGTTAGGTACCGTGATGCATGTATAAATTGCTGTTCTTGTTGAAAACAGTTGAATTATTCTGTGAATTTGGCAGCAATTATTTTTTCTCTTTCAGAAAACTGAACCTTTTACAGTCTTCAGATACAGTCAGTTTTGTTTGGTTTTCAGGGTTTTTCCTTTTAGCAAAATGAGATCCTGAAGGTCCAAACTTCTGGGATGTAGATGCTTTATCTCAGTAGCTACATAACCAGAGGATTTAACTTCATGAATTTCATAATAGAACTGAGAAAATGGTACCTTAGAGGGTTAATGTTTTGTAATAACTTAGAAATTTTTGTAGTTGTTGTTATAATTGACAATGAAGGATATTAGTACTGATGAGCCAGGAGGTGCGCTTCTGCAGTGTTTGTGAGCTGATTTCTTATGAATTTGAAAATTCCTACAATCCTTTTGTTGTTTGCATCTTTTAGCATCCTCTGTGTTTTAAAAGGATTTCAGAACTTCTTGGCTTGGTGATCTTGAAAAGCAGAAGTATATGATTAATTGATGAATGATTTCCCAAAGATACCTGTTTTGAAGTTTTACTCTAAATGCACTTTTGACTGAAGATTCGAATCTGTTTTCAGATAACAACAATGACTGGAGAAAAGCTGAAGCTGTTTGGACAAAAATTCAAGAAGAAAATCTTGTTCCTCGTGTGAAAACACTAACCTTACTGGCTCATATACTTGAAAAAAATGGTCAGGTTGTTCCATTTGAGGTACCTGAGGTAACTGTCATTTAACTTCCTTAGCTAACAACACTTTCTAGTATTTTTCTTTCCATTGAAAAATGTTAACATATAGCATTACAGTAATTTAAATATGTTTGTTTTAAAGTTTGGACAAGAAGATACCGAAAGTTCAACTATTTCTGGTGAAGAAGAAAGAAAAATAAGGATGCTTTGCAGGAAAAACAGTGCAAAAGGTAAATTTTCCCCCTCTGCCCCCCCCCTTGGCATTAACTTTAAGATTTCAATTAACTATAGAGCAACTTACCCACAGATGCTTGCTGCTTTTTTTGTTGGTTTGCTAGTATGTTAAGACAGTTACATGATAACGTTAACTGCCAATATTGTGTTTCAGCACCTCTTATGAGAAGGATATGCTAATGCATTCAAATGTCATTAGAAATGCTGACTTCTAAATGCACGTTTGAAAGCCAGTGTATAGAGAATTTGCCATTTTTAAAATTACTGAAGTACTGCTGGTCTCTAGTTCACTTCATACTGTTGGGTTAACTCCATGTTCTAGGTTTTCAAATGTATCCATTAAACAGCAGAAACTAAATTTATGTACATTTCTATGGTTCCCAGAAAATGTAGCTTTTTGGTCAAAAGTTTTATAGTGTGAGACATGAGAAGTGTAGTGAGATGAAAGATTGATGCCAAGTGAAATAGCTGGGACATGTTTATGAGAGGCAATTACCTATTAAAAGAAGTTGTTCAGAGATTTTGTATTTGCCCCTGCTGTTGAAGTCTCAGTAAGATCAGATATGGTTCCAAAGTATGCATCAGGTCCCTTACTGAAGTCTAGATTTGACAAAGAAATTAAATAGACAAGATTAAATGAGATGGGACTATGTTACAGAGATAACCATTGCTCTCCTCCTAGCTGGCTTTAATCTGTTAGTCTATTTTCTATCCGCTGATGTTGCAAGGCTGTTTATTTCTATTTGAAGGGAAGATTCAATGTGGTGCATAGCGTCTTTAGCTTCTTTATGACTAAGATTAAAGTTGTCCATATTTATCTGTAGGATTTGCAAACTTTTTCCTCCTGTTGTGCCTTCCCCAAAGAAATAAAGGCTATTAAAAACCAAGAGATCAAAATGTGACCCACAGCTTGCAGTTTCAAACCCCTGTGTCTGTGGGTAGCACCTCACGAACAAAATGGCCTTATTGAGAGATCACATCAATTCTGCTATGAAAAATTAACAGCTTTTCTGTGCAAACTTCCCTGCCTCTGATAAAAACAGAATTAAAAGGAGTGTACTTTGTTACAGGCCCTTTAGTTTAGTCTGTGTTGAAATCATTGGAAATCCATTCCTATTCATCTCATCTCAAAGCAGGGTCACAGAGTCAGAACTAGATTACTGGACCTCTCAAAGTGGGGTGGAAATTAGTCTGTTTCTATCATTTGCCAAGATGCAGAGTATTTGAATGTTCTGGAAATCCTTATTTCTTCACCTATACAGTGACATATAAACAGGTATCTCACTTGGAAGCTGATAAGAAACAGAATTAAATAGGTTTAAAAAATTAATTTTGCTGAATGAGAAAGATTTATAAATACAAGGTACCTGGGTTTTTTCTTCCCTGAGTTTTATCAAGGTATTTTACAGGTTGGACGTGCTGGTTTTTAAGCTCGTGAGTTTTTAAAATAAGACTCTGACAGCTATTCACATACTTCTGTTAGTGAAATGACTCTATAGAGTTATTCAGTTGCACAACCACTGATGAGAGATCTGGAGTCTGGATGTTCTGTATATAGGGTGTGCAACCTCATGTTACATATATGAATTTAAGAATCATGTACTATGGCAGACAAAATGTTTTCAAGGATTTTCTTCATGCTGGTAAATTTTGGGACTCAAAAGAAAATGAGAAACACAGAAATATTTTCACTGAAAACATTTCAAAATTAGTGGAGTGCATCATATAACATTATTCCTAGGAAAGTGTCCTGTGCCTTTGATACCATAAATGATCAAGTAGAGGGGAGGAGGAAACTAAACAGGGCTTGGACCTTGCAGGAAACCTAGTTTAAAACAACACTGTGAAATGTAACTGCTAACTATCAATGATAACATTTGATACTGAATTTATCAGTAAATGATTCCTGCATATTCTTTTACTTAAAGATGCAGTATTCAGGAGGAGGTGGTCTAGAGCTACTGGGAATTAGCAGGGAGAAAAGACAAATGTTGGGAAACAATTCTCTTAAAAAAACCCAGCATAAATACTAAGTTGTTGCTTTTATGTAACAGTGTAATTTTGATGTGAATGTAATAAGGCAAAATATAACTTTTTATCAGCATCATCTTTTTGATAGGAAAAAATCTGGTTATGTAACTAATTTCACAAATTTATCAATTCTGACATGGAGGTGTTTTGAAAAGCTGTTCCCTGAAGTGCTTGATTTATGCTAAGTCATATTTTCATTTTTATCATGATTCCTCAGTGGGAGAACTTGACTCTGGGGGATCATGTTACACATATCCCAAACAATTGCAGTTGCTGAAACAAATTTGACTGTCTTGAGAGCTGAGACTTTCTTGGCAAGTTGTCACTTTTCTAACAGATCTTTGTACTTGAAATAGCTACTAAAACACAGGATGATCTTGAAACCAAGAACTTTCTCTTTTGAATGCTAATATACTTTAATAATTTTAGATGCCATTTGAAGAAGCATTAGGCTGATAATACCTGATCAGGCATGTGTCTTAATTCAAGACTCATGTAGGTATACTTCAACCAGGCTGCAAGCTGCACAGATGATCTTTAAGGTCCCTTCCAACCCAAACCATTCTATGATTCTATACTCTTTGATTGAAGAAGTCTAACATTCAAACCAAAGGGAACACCAGCAGTTTTGATTTGGGGAATGCCAGCTCAAAATTCCCCAGCATACTAGTAAATGTTATTAGTATGACTCTTCCTGTGACAGTAGGATTCAAATGAGATGTCTTCATCTTTACTTTTGAAGTATAAAAAACCTAAAATGCCTAGCACTGTTATTGTAACAATAGTACAAGTATTTCTGTAAAGTTTTAAGGGTTATTGTGGCTATGATTTGCATTAGGAAAGGGGTTATTTATGAAGTTTCATTAAATGAAATGTGCAAACACAGGTTAGATATAAAAGATCATTTGTGGTTTTAACACAGCTTTCTAGCCTACGTTACAGCCTGGATGTCAGTTCTAGCTGCATGTTTATAGCCGCATAATCTCGTTTCAGAAAAATAAATGACTGAAAAGTGTGCTTATCATTTTTTTCCCCCTTTTTGGTAACATCTTTTCATACACTGACAGTTATTGTGAATGCATGAAATAAAACTGTTAATCAGTCAAACAAATGCAGCGTAGTTTACTTGTTAAATATCTGTATATTTGTAAATTGTATGTTTTGTATAAATCTTGTCGTAGCCAAATAATTTGATCTCCCCATATTGGAATCACCTCCTATATTATTTGTTAAATGCTGTTATGATCACACACCAGACACTGTAACTATATACCCCAGAATTAGGTGTTGCTTTAAAACTCCTGAGTCTTCCCCTTCTAAACATCTATGTTGGTATTTCAGCAGCAGACACATATAGAAAAAGAGCAGTAGCAAACTTTGTGTAGATATGAGTCCATTGCTGTATGTAAGCAGTTTTGAGCAAGCTCTGACAAATAGCTTTGGGCTCTAAGATGTAAGGAAAGGATAAACAGATTTAAGATGGACCTTTTCAATGAACAGGTGAGTTCTATCTATGATCAACATCATTGCAATGAGACATTTAATTTTGGCTTTTTTTTTTCCTTTCTAGAGGCCTACAATATTTTCCTGAAAATGCAGAAGAAGAATGAGCTTCATCATAATTCTTACTTTATCCTTATAAAAGCATTGCTAGCACAGGAGTATTTTCAAGAAGCCATCAAAGTGAAACGACTGTAAGGCTTTTCTGTATTTGGGGTATTTGTTGTTGGGTCCCCCAACAATTAAGTTGGGTGAGGCATGTTAAAATAATTTCTGGATCATTTAAAGGGAAGTCCTTAACTTTCAATAGGTCATGACTGATAATTAGGAGCTATGGTAAGAAATATGCCAGTGTTTCATAGAGATATTCTGTGTGTTAAAAGGTGCTAGAGTGACAGTATGTATTGCTAATAACTCATTTCAGCTAGCAGTATCAACAAATGTACTTGGCATCAGAACTGAAAATCCACCCTCCTGGCAGTCTGCCTTTTCCTCTTTCAAGCAATATCCAAACAGACAACATTCCTTTACTTAAGTGCCCGTGAGCCTTTGCCTCCATCCCCATCCCTCTGCTGTCTTACCCTACCCACATTCCCTGGCAGCTGGCTGCCTGCCAGATGCAAAATGGTACATTTGACTGTAATGCCAGTGGCTAGGAGATGACCATAAACCTTAGATCCAACTCTTAACACTTCTGAAATAAACCCAACCTGCTGACATCTATTATTAGAATCAACAGAATCAAATTAACCTTTTAGTGAGTTGCATGGAACACCACTTGTTTTAGTTATTGCCTGTAATGTGTGTTCTGGTCAGTTTATAGGCTTCAAAGTAAAAGTGTTATTACTTATTAATATAAAGACAAGAAAAACAAAAATTTAAGTGTAAGTAATTTAAGTCTTTAAGTTTCTACAACTAAAACAAGAACAGTGGTTGTCATCAAGTGTGTTCTCTGACTGGATACACTGAATTTGAAAGTGCCTGTAGGTAACTTACATGATGCATAAAGCACTATAAAAGTGTAGTAGTTTTTAGAGTCAACTAAATCATTGATGTCTGGGAACAGTATAGTGTAAGACAATGTTTATTATTTTCATATTTTCTTTAAAAGTGTTTAGACCAAAGAAATGTCTTTCATTGAAAAACTATTTGACATCTGCCTTCAGAAGAACAAATAACATTTTTTCAAAGAAGTCTCAGTAGCTGGGCTTCATGGTAAGGAATGTTTATGCTTGATGGAGATATATGGCTTATATCAAGGAGAAGCTAAGACAATTTGCCACATTACACTCCCTGAAAGGAAGTAACTTGATAAGTCTGTATAAATAGAAGATAGAAAGAAGATGTTTTTAGAAGTACAAAAGAGTGTTGATAAAAATTAGATAGTTTGTGAAACTTTTACACAAAATATGAATGTATTGCAATGTATCAAAAGATTCTTCAGAGGAGTTTAAAACATTCTACTGCATTGACTGCTTCCCTGCTCAAGCACAATTGTAAGAAAGATGCACAAAGTATTGCATATTATCAGCAGTAACTGGCAAATTAGAAGAGCAGAAAAAAGGTAGTGGCTTGTTCCTAGTATTTTAATGATTCCAAATTCCCACTTTAGATAAGTGTTTTAGTACGTAAATTCTAAATGCAAGGGTAAAAATAAAGAACAAAAAATTGTATAGACTAATGAAGTTGGAGTTGTGTTTCAAAGGACACACCTCTGAACCTTGATTTTTAACAAAAAAGAGAATAGGACTTGCTAGGAGGTTCTGTTCTCCATCACTGGTCAAAGCCAACCATCGTAACCCCTGTGCTTTTCAGAACTCTCATACTCCATCTTGTAGCATAGAAATGCCAAATAATGACATTGTAAGAAACTTGTAACAGCTCACCTGCCTCAAGACAGAAGATGCTTCATATTGGCAGTGTTCATGGCGTTTATCTCTGTATCTTTTTTCTAGTAACAAAATGATGCTTACATTAAACGTTTTCAAAGGTCTGTAAGTTTTAAATTATTCACTGAAATAGACCAAGTGATTGTGTGAGTGCCCATGGTTGAGGAATAGCAAATCTGTGTGGTTTGCACACATTTCTGCATGCTTGACAATTTTCCCAACCTCGTATTACAAAGAGATTACTCCTACAAAGCCTAAATGTGTGCAGTGGCCTGAAACTTGTGCAACTTCTAATATTTTCATAAAATACAGGAAAGCTGCCTCCGTTTATATGAGCTAACATCATTTTCTTTTTTCTCTGCTTGAAGGCAAATTTGAAATTTAAATAATATTTTGAGTGCCTCACTGTAAGCAGTAGCATAGGCAACAAAATAAGTGGGGTTTTTATTTGAGAAGGTCAGGTAATTTTAAAGCTTCCCTCCTCATAACAGAACTGAGGAACTTCCATGCGGAAGTGATGTGGCAGAAGGAAATTGCACTCCTGCTCTGCATTTGAATAAAAAGAACCCAAACTAAACATCCCAGGAGGTTACTAATATGTTGGTCAACCCAGGTCTAGTTGTTTTCACGTTTTAGCACTGTGTATAGGAATATTTACTCTGTTTAGTCCAAGAAGTTTTAAATAGAAATTTAGGAGTATTGGAATGATGGATTAGTTCTGTAATAGTAGCTAACATCTATTTAATCACACTAAAGATTGGAAGATTGGAGAAAGTAAATCCTTTGTTATATGTAATTTACAGTCTCATGCATGAATTGTTGACTTAGGGGCTTTGACAGATGGGACAAAGGGAAAAAAATGTGGAACTGAGCAGTGGGTGCTTAGGCAGGGATTAAGAGGATTGGTTGGGAGAGTAAGAAAATCCCAGAGTCCAGTGACTGCATTTCTGAGCCTGGGAGGCTGAAAGTGACTGAGAGGATAGTCATACTGTGTGCACTGTGAAGGATTTTCTTGGGATTGAGGAGAATAATTTAGCAATGACCCTGCTTACCTCCCAATCCGCTCAGCCTCTAAGTTCAAGTAGGTAGGCTGCTCAGTTGTTTGCCACAAGATGATCAGTGAGGTTTATCTTGATTGCTGATATGGTAAATGGCAATGCCCCCCTTTTCTGTGTAGAGATTTTGTAATCTAGAAATGAACATTTGTAAACTTATCCTTATATATTAAAAATGTGGCTATCTGTCATTTGGGAACGGGACCATTTTGTAGTATAGGATCAATACAATTGCTGGTTAGTCTCTCTTGAGTAATTTTCAGTGTGTTAGAAAAGCTCTAGCAGTGTTAGTAAAGTAACGATTCTCTTTGCTATAGATCTGTGAAGTTTTGTATTACAGGAGATGAAGAATTGATAAGTGAAATACAATTTTAACATGGCTAAGGCAGCAAATGTAGTATGTTCACTTTAAAACCTGTATACATCTACATGACAGAAATTTGAAAATTAATCAACCAAATGATATGGTGTTAGTTCATAATATGCTTTAGTTTATGTTTAAAATATACAGTGCTGAAAATAAATGTTTCATTTTTATTGCTGAAAGAATAGTTTTATATTTTATAATTATGGTGACTATTGAAAAAAGAAGAAAAAGTATCCAGCTTAGGATACAACAGAACAATGCAGGGCATGCAGTTATTTTAGTCATCTAATATGTCAGCATTCAAGAATCTGAACCGATTGTTTAAAAAAAATCTTGTACTTTGTTTCTTTTGTTGCTCACTTCCAACTTTGTCATCTGTCAGAATGCAAAAAAAAATTATCCTTCTATAACCATTGACAGGATAACACAAAAGCTGTCTCCAGGTCGATATTTTGCAGCAATATTTTTAACATACGAACAGTAGTTTTTATAATTTCACCTTGGTGCTCAACCATTTATTATCGTATCAGAAGCATGTCAGTAATTCCTTTCTAAATGTCTGCTTCTTTTAGTGCTGAGACCCACATCAAGGGCTTCACACTGAACAGTGCTGCCAGCAGCCTCCTCATCATATCGCAAGTTAGGCGGGATTATTTGAAAGGTATGTCACAATGCTTGACCTTTACGTCACATTAATGCCTCTGCAGATTTTTCTTGTAACGCCCTTCGAATACTTGGATAAAGGAGTCCATTTAGCAAATTACCTGCTTATCAAGAGCCTTTTGTGGTAGCTGAGAGACGTAAATTACTGTACATGCATTTATAATACAGCTTGAATATGAATGTACTTGTCATTTGACCACTTAGTCCAGTTTCCATTCCATTTAACACAAGATGGGTTTTCTTAAGATGAATCACAGCTCTTCAGACATGCAAAATTTGTGCTCCAGAACGAGAGAAAGTACAGGCTTTCAAGTGCGTTAAAATTCACAGCACAAGTCATTTTGCTTTGGAAATTAACATACTTTAGAGCATCTGAAACAATTCCCAGCAGTTGTTTCTTGCATATTGTGTTGGTTGTGTGAGATACCAGATGAGTTAAATTGACTGTTAAACGTGCATGATTGTGCACTAAATGATTATAATATTGATTTAAAAACTTAATCAAATACTTTTTAATAGTTCTCAATACCAACAGTAACAAAATATTCAGTTTGGTTTTCTTTTTAACATAAAAATGTTGACCGAAAAGGAATGATGGCTGAAGAGTACGTAAGGGAACCCAGCAAGATGGTGGGTAAAGTTTACAGTTGTGTTATTTTAGTTCTCAGCATAGGTTGTTTTGCAGGGAAGAGCTCAGCTCCACAGTGTTGAATTTTACTTGTTCAGCTGTGCAGTAGAACTCTGGTGAGAGAAGGGAACTCTGCAGGCAGGTAGTTTTACATGCAGTGCTGTGTCTTCTATCCCTGTGCAAGCGTACAGTCTTGGTGCGTATTTCTGTCAGTACATTTAAACGTACTGACAACATACAAATATACAAAGTAAATGTGTTACACTGAATTGGATTTTACTTTCATACCAGAAAATACAGCTTGGGTACTGCCATCAGTTAATTTTATTTATTTCCACTATGTGTAGCTGTAGTAGCCCATACCTGTGTAATATCAGGTACATTAAAGTGCTTTAAGATGAGCATTGAGATGCATCTTCTCACATGTTCTCCTTCCTGCAGCTGATAAACTTGTCTTCTTTTCAATCCCTTTCCCCTTCAGTCTCCAGTCTGACGTCATTGCCAGGTGTTATCAACTGAAATATACGTGGTCAATGCAACTGCTTCTTTTGCTCTTGGCAGGTCTTCAGTTTTTACAGCTTTCAAAGCCTTCACCTGACTTTCCCAGTTTGATTTTACTCTAACAAATCTGCTTTTTCTTGTCCAGTATTCAATGAATTTTTGCCAGCTCTCCCTAAATATTATACTGAAGAAAAATCTCCCCTTCTTCAGAACATCACTGTTGTTTCTCTATTCCACCAGTCTCCTGTGCTAACTATATGATTACTTTTTAGCTAGCATACTAAATTCTCTGCCACAAAAACTTTCTCCCTTGCAGTACCCTAAAAATGTTTCTGTTTGCACAATACAAAGTTTCTCAAGAAATCTCTGAAATTCTGCTGCTTTGCAAAACTGTATTTTCCTTTACCTTCTGCATTGAACAAGCTTTACTTTGCTTATTTAATTGAATAATCCAACTTGATCATTGTTTCTGTTTTAATTTGAAAGATACTGCTTCTGTTTTTGTAAGAGAAGCCTTGAAAATGCAAGCTACTAAATATTTCAACCAGACTAGTCATTTTCTGATTACACAGAAGAATTTTGGGTACTGTCTTTTTGTAATCTATTGTTAGTTAACTACATTTGACCTACGTCCTGTGATGGCTCTTGCTTGTGTAAAACTTGCTGGCGTTATCACTTCCTCATTACATTCACCATCATTCTTTGCTGTATAATGTAGGTCCCTAAGTATACTTGTAAGAGCTGTAATATCTTCGAACAAGAGCTTGGTAAAACCCAGGTTACTTGAAGAGTCAGAACTCGAGTTTCATTATAGGGCATTGGCAGAGTTTATAGGAAAGCCTTTTAAAAGATAAATGGTCGGTTTTCACAAGCGTGTAGTTACCTGCTTTTAAGTACTAAGAAATCAAGGGATTAAATTAAGAACTCAGATTAGGAGTAATGGATGCTTTTGCATAAGGGAAAATAAAAAGATACCAGCAGAATTATCCAGTATACTCCTAGTACATAATTTCTTGCAGTAGTGCTGCACAAATGCAACTTCCAAATCTTCCTCTGTGTGTGTTCTTGGGAAGGCTGGCGTGCTCCCTGCAAAAGAGAGTGTGGACTTACAGTGTGGACCACAGGAGAGCATTTGAATTTCAGCATGTGCTTTAAGTTTGCATTTTAAATGTTGGGAATCTTGTCCCTGATGGGTTGCTCCTTTTCTTTCCCTAAAAAGAAAGGGGTGGTGGGGATGAGAGGGAGGGGAGCAGAGAGAAAATTTGCTATGAAGTGAGATTAGGCATTACAGGATGTTTTTTCTTCCTCTCCTGTAGAAGGTAATACTTTGTTTCTGCAGTACCTGCATATTGGAATGTTAATGCTATGGAGTTCAAGTGGGTGTATATTATAAGTGTTATCCCTTGGTATTATAATTATTATCTGTGACTAATCCTGCCTATGTTGGTAAGGAGTGAAAGATTTTTACCAGAGGGGCATGTCTTTCTGTGTATGTTTGCTCATGGATAACATAAACTGACAAGAATTCTGGGTAGAGCAGTGAGGGTGACTTCAACTGTGATGGGTTTGGGAAATTTGTGGTAGATGGACAAGAGATTTTGTGTGTTTTTAACATAGGTAATTGCTATAATTGTACGAGTTTTTGGGGAAACTGTCCAGTTTCAAATTTGTTATAGAAACTGTCCAATGCTTTTATTTTAAAATTAAATGGTGGTAATAAATTACACTTTAAAGCTGTTCTTATGCACAGAACATTTTGGGGTTTTTAAAGAAAATCGATTATAGTTTGGAGAAAAAAACAAGCTGAAAAGGCCATGACTTTATGGTCATAAGGGAGGAGATTTATGACACAGATGCTTTCCTTGAGCTGGGTACTAAATTCAATTTTAGAAGTATCTTCATTTTATTGATGAAGTAATTCAGGTTAAAATGCTGTAGTACTGGTGAAAGTTTCTGTTAGTGTGTGTATATATTCAAGTTGTTATTCATAATAGCAGTTTTGTGGCTAAAGTTCAGCAAAAGAATTATTTTCTGTAAATGTTTTTAAAAGGGTAGAGTTAATGATAATAGCAGCATGGTTGCATTCTGAACTAAAATCTGATTTCCCTTTTCCCTTGTTTCTTTACCATCCTTAGATGCCATGGCTGTTTTAAAAGGAGTACTGGACAGTGGTTCGTTGCCTACTAGATCAGCAGTTATGGCTCTCATTCAGTCTCTGGCAGAAAAAGGAGATATAAGGAACCTGCAAGCACTTAAAGACATGCTGGAACACAGCACAAAAGCAATTGGTATACCTGCCTCACTAATGGCTAATGCTATTGCATTGGCCCATACTAAAAAGTAAGTATTTCTAGGACTAATATATGTAATTCTTGTATGCAGAGTGGTGGGAAATTGCTTACATTATCCATTTCATTATCACAGTGTCCTAGTTGTTAAAATTCTGGTCAAGTTGAGCACTGTGCTGTGCAGTTCTGTTCTGGTATCGTTTGCTGAACACATTTGAGGTTGAAAATTACTTAATGAAATACAGGGATAGGTATGAAGCATTTGGGAGGGCATATGGTCTTCTACAGTGGTGTAGTTTGGTTTTGGTACCTTTGTATAAGGTATATACTACACCTACAGAAATCTGCTACCTGTTCCAGTAGTTGAAAGGGCAAAATATTATTCTTTCAAAATGTGAAAGTCAGACATGTATCTGTGGAGTCCTTTTTTTTCTAGTTATAAAAAAATGGGCTGTTATGCTGGTTTAGGCCACTGTTTCAATCCTGAGAATTATCCCCCCACTTTGAGCATCCTTTGATTCATCTGTTTAATACAGGATTGCTTTCTGCCTAGCGTTTCTGCTTTAGTTGATACATTGGTTCTGTGCTAGTTTATCCTTTGTATAAAACTGCATGGGGAAAGCACTTCTGGGAGAAAGGACATACCATGAACTTCTCAAACATGCTTTGCAGGAACCAGTCTTCCAAGAACCCTACATATTCTGTTTTATTTCAAACCAGTTTCATCAGGTAGAGCTCCTGTGTCTAACTCTTCAGGAAAGCTGTAGAACTGTGTAGTACATAACAAACACCTGATTGCCTGAGGCATGCAGACCAGAGAGAGTAGTCACTGAAGTGTTTGGAACAGGAAGAAGACTTGAAGGAGGGCTGTGCAGGCCTGTTCCAGTGGTGCTCGCTCTGTTTTCAGCTACTGAAAAACAATCAGACAGACCTGATCCTGTAAATACTTAGGTCTGAGTGGTCCTTGGTACACAGTTCTAGTGCATTGACTTTTACCTAAATTACACACTGCAAATAGGAGAGATACTTCAGGATTTGTCTCATAAGCTGCATATTTTCCTATATTTCCATGTCATGAAAGCATTGCAAAGTCATGCTGTGTTCTTAAGATGTAAATTGGTGGCAAGAATAAATAAATAAATTGCTATGTGCAGGCGCAGGTTATTTAAACAGCTTCAACTTTGCTTTTCCAATATCACAGCTAGCCTGAACTTATGAAAAGGCTTAGCAGCAGCATAATAATATACACTTTAGATATTCTTAAATATCTTGCAAATGACATTTAGTGGTGTATTTTGCATCTAAAAAGGCAGGCAGGGGAAAAATTGGGTAAATAATTAATTGAATAGCATTTAAAATAATTCAGTTGCATGCATTAATTATTCAGATACTTGCTGTTAATGTTCTGGTTTTGCTTTCTAGATTAGCAGAACACATTTTCCTAAAGCAGATAGCAGAACTTTTCTTTCTTACTGAGGCAAAAAGCATGTCAAAATTACATAGGCTTTGTGCAAGTTAAAGGGCAAAAAAAATTATTTATGGGTTAATTTATTCATTCAGTCACAAATGGTTTCAGTTTTACAATATCTGAGTGGAGTGACAGGTACTCGGCCATTCTGGGAAATATAACCTTAATGTAGAAAACAAAGAATTAAATACAATTGTTTCTTGAGGTTTAGAAATCTTGATTTTGGAAACTAAATCAGTTCAATCTTTTTTCTTAGGAATGGCCTTGATGCTGCCATGGAATACCTCGAGCCTCTGCTTATCTCTGGTGCACAGAATCCTGATCACAGTATCCAAAGTATTTCCTATTTGTTAAGAAAGGTGTCTGAGGAAGGACTAGAACCAGCTTTGGAAAAATGTAAGTTAATTGCAATGGTATTTAAATATTCTGACCACACAGAGGTGTTATGAAAGAGCTATTACATGTAAAACCTGCTCAGTCAGCAGAAATCATGCCTGTGAAGTTTACTAAAGTGTCTTTTCAATCAATTTTGTTTCCTTATGTACCCATCATTTTGCAGTTGGTCTGATGGCAGAACGACTGGCCAGCCAGCATGGAATTTACAGACCTATCACAGATCTTTTCCTTCAATATGTCAGTACAAACAGAGTAGAAGATGCCAGATCGCTGATACAGGTAATGACATAATAAGAGAGGTACAGAAATGCTTAGAGCTCTTCAAAGGTTAACTGAGAAATTGTCAGGAAGAGGTGCTGTATAGCATAGGTTAGTACTGGTATGCTTTTGAATTAGTGTGTGTAGCAGTAGCACAGTTTAGGTTATTTCAAACCACTAGTGCTGTAGTACTAACACTAGTAGTGGGTGCCCCAGTTGGAAGGTATTTTGTCTTCTAACAACCTGAAGGGAGTAAAAGGAGAGTTGTATACGGCTTGAAATTTCATCCAAAGCAAATGCTCTTTTATATGTTTGCTGTTTAGAAGCTGTTGCTTCTTGCAAAATGCTTGCAAACAATTTCCTTGTGACTTCTCACATAAATTCTGAAGTGCTGTAAACATGGTAACTTACAGCTGTACAGTTTGCAAACCAGAAACAGAGGATGTCTGCTTTTCATGGACTTTATTTCACTTGGTTGCTATAACATTGTGTACGCTGTGTTCAGGGTTTGAGGGCTGATTTTGCTTTCTATTCACTTGAGTGTCACAGATGCATTAAAAGACAAATACTGGTCTCTGGGACACAGTCTCAGCTGAGTTAGCCATATTCAAGGGATGAGACAGCTACATTCATGCCATTTTTACGGAGCTAAGGACAAAGCCAAGCCAGAGGTGGGATGATGGGAGCGTGCACAAACAGGCCATCAGCAAGGCTCATCCCAGCAGGTGGCAGTCCAGCAAGTCTGAGGATTGTTCTGTATGCAAGGCCTTTTACCATCTCCTCATAGTGCATACTACTCATTTACCAGTTCCTAAGTATTTTAAGCTGCTAAAGAAAAAGCTCCTCTTCATCCATCCAGCTAAGACCATTTTTTGCATACCAACAAATGTGTTCAGTTACTTGTGCTACAGTGTCAGGTGTCCTATTTGTATATTCGCTGCTCTGGACTATTAATTTGTTATTGCTTTGCCTAACTACTCATCTGAGTATTAGCTTAAAAGACAACTACAATTTTTATATAAACCCCTCTTGCTATATAGCATGACACATAAAAATAAAAAGGAATAATCTCAAGTTATTTTTTACTCTTCCTGAATTGGTCTTTGATGAAATGAATGAAATCGAACAAGTGAATGCAAATCAGTTCCTGCTGCTGTGAAGAAAGGGGGGGAGTTTCATTTTTAAGTGAAATCTGTAAATTCTTAATATTTTTCAAAACATGGAATAATTTCCATTCCTATATTCCTAAAACTTGTTATTACACACCATACAGCTGCTGGAATTAAATTCATGGCTCTAACTTACTTGAGATAATATTTATACACTATATCTTGAGGGAGAACTTAAATGTTTCATGTTAAGTGGACATCCACAGGCAAGCAGGAGTTGAAACTTCTGTGTATATGAGAGAATTTTGGTTTTATATGGTGCAGGAAACATATTCAGTTGTGCTAAACGTTCTTGACAGCTACTGTGGTTCAAGTGTTCTGCTAATAGGCAACTAGAAGATAGGAATTATCATTGTCCATTTGTTATTTTCTCGAAAAGTAATTCACAATTTAAATCAATTATTTTGCTTGCAATAATGTGACATATTGGTATATACGTGGAGAATCCTCGCTTTCAGAAATGCATTTAAGAGGCTATTTAACAGTTCAGGAGACAGCAACGGTGTCTTTTTTACTGTCTGGAGTGCAGATGCTTTTACTGGCAAAGTCAGAAGTGGTTTGGTGTTTCAGCATGAAAGGTGGCTGTGGAGAGCATTTCTCCAACGAGGCTGTCTTTTTCATCTCACAGCACCTACTGACAGTAGGCAAGAATGGCTAGAATCCATAACAACATGTCACAAGTTTCTCCCATGAATATTTGGCTTGAGTTTATCTCCAAAAAGCATTTTTTTTTTGTCAGAACAATGCAGGTATATTTTTGTCTGTTTGCCTGATGGAGGCTTCACACCTTTTCACTTGTCGGACCATGTTACATAATTTCTTGTTTGCTGAAGTCTATATCACTAATTGAATGTAGTAAATCAATGGTATGTGCATTTTTATATGCACAGGATTCTCTTCTTCGTGTGCATTTTGGTGCTGACAGTATCTTGCAGCTGGTAGAAAGCACTGTGCATTGTAAGAATCTTGAGACTGATGCCTTTGAAGAAAATACACTACAATATTGTCTTTTAGATTTTATTTTGCCCTTTTTTCTAATGTAAGATGGATTTTTGATTTTTATCTGGTCTGTCTCAAACTTTTCCAAGTTCAACTTCTCTCTCTCTCAAACACTGTCTATTGCAGTGAAAGCCTTTTATAAAATAGAGAGATTGAAATCAGTCCTTTGTATGCATAAGTGTAGGTAATTATACTTTAAAGAGAACTTGCTTTGTACATTTTAATTTTTATAAAGAAACGAGCAGTTATCTCCCTGACACCTTATTAAATGTATAATTAACCTTATGATCCCTAGCTCACTTGTGAATGCTTGGCAGTATAATTGGAGAGGAATAGTGTTTCTCTTTTTCATTCTTTTGCAGTCCTAAAACCATTTTTGTGGTATGTTGAAGTATTAGTTTAATTCTTTCCCCTATTGTTCTAAACAAACTTTATACCTTCCATTTTTAAGCAGTGTTTATCGAAACGGTGTATGAAACAAACTTGTTTCCTGTGTTCAGTGGTATTTTTCTGGTGGTTTTGGGGTTGTTGGTTTATTTTCTTTAACCTAAGTTCTGTTATTACCTTGTAAATAGGCTGTATATTAGTGTATTATTTTAAACATCTGTGATTAGTAATTTTGTTTATCATGAACATACTTGTGACTGCTACATTAACTATTCCCTTTTATTTAGAGGTTCAGTGCGTTAGCTGAGGAGAAGAGAACTTTTATGAATTTTATGGCTAGACTGTCATCTAGGCCTGGACAGGTATAGTATTTTTTCATGTATTTCATTGTATATGAAGGAGAATACTGTTTCATCAGCCTTTGAAGTTTTAGACCTTGAACTTCACGGTTGACAGCTCTATCAGATTTCTTGGGGAGGGAGAAGGTTAGTAATCAGAGCTGTTTACATTTAAAGGAACAATTTACTTTATGGAGCATGATGAAAAGGACCGTGTAGTTAATATTTTTCTATTGTTTCAGTAATATCCTGCATTTCTGATGTTATACTTTATATCCTACAAAGGTTGTGCTTTAAATGTTTTCCTGCACTCTCTCCAGTTCAGTCTTCCAACCTGAAAGTACTTATTTTGTTGGCTACATTGTGTGAATACAAATGCAAGTTAAAACCTCAGCCTCTATCTAATGATAAAATGCCTCTGTGTTTACATTTAAAGATACATTTCATATTACCTATGTCGTGGTTTAACCCCAGCCAGCAACTAATGGTTTTAGGTGGTTTGGGCATGTTTCTAGGTTGAGTATCTGTTTAGATTCCTGGCGCTTTGCTCATTCTCTGTAAACCACAAACCCACATTGATTTCTCTTTCACTGGGGAGCAGCGTCTGGAGACAGTTAATACACAAGCTAGAATAAATACTTTTTAAATGAGGGAAACTGCACATTTATATTGTATAGAAATTGCCATTAAATACTCCTAGATTAAAACTTCTGTTGAAGTGGTGATAAATGTGATGATGATAAACACCATCTTGTGCTGTCTGTAGAAGAAACCAGAAAAACTTGATATTTTCTGGCTTTTCAAGCTGAAATTTTAATAACTCATAGAAGTTAATAGCATGTGATAAAGATGCTATTAATTTCTATGAACTTTTTTTAATTCAGGACCTGAGAGTTTTTGAAACTGAAATCGAAGGTTGAGGCAGGGAGGTTCCAAATTTAAGCACATTAGTGATCTGAATTCTTTTAAGCACTGATCATGGCTACTATTGACCTCTAGGTCTGGGAAGGCTGCTGAGTGGTTTGTATCATTTTTTTTAATTGATTGAGATTCTGACATATTCTCATTAATAAATGAATTGCTTTCTTTAAAAAAAAGTGAGAAACTGATGTTAAGACTTATTGAATAGGGAGTTTAGTCCCATATTTTGTTTGGTTTATTTTTGTGCCTAGTGTCTTTGACTATTTCATATCTGCATATGAAATTTTGGGAAGGAAGTTATGTCTGCTTTAGTTGTAGTGGCCATTCCTTTGTTATCAGTGCAGTTTATCTCACTTAAAAGATCCCAAACAATTATTCGAACTTTGGCAATTTTATTTTGTTCTTTACGATTTGAAGTTAATGCTCTTTTTGTCCATGTATTAAATTTTGTAGGCAAAGACAATCGAGACACTTCTGGAACTGATTCCTAAGCATCTAGATCCAGAAATTGCGTACTGTTACCTCATGAAATGTTACGGTAAGGTATTGTCCAGAACAGTTTTTTAGTAAGAGCTCTTAAGACATTCAGAAAAGTCATGAAAACCATTAGGACTAATATCAGTAATGTCGAAGGACCTTATTGTTACTAGTGTAGATTCTTTATACCTGTTTTAATTTAGCCAAAATTAATATTCCAGATGCCTTCATTTGGATTTTCCCAAGTAGTTGGTTTGAGGTGCTAATCAGTTCTCATAGTTAGAGAAGAGTAGCTCTTAAAAAATCAAGTTGCTTATTTAAATATGTTTATCTGCAACTTTCACCCATGAAAATCCAGCACATAGCCCCTGTGGCAATACTCAGTTGGAAGCTTGTCTCTGTGCTGTAGTGTTATTTGCCTTGTGTGCTCTGATATGGTCTTCCAGTTTTATTATAGCTGTAAATACTCTTCACGTGTTATATCTTTCTGCTTGTAATACATGACAGAAGCCCTTGTGCTCCAGTCTATCACAGAGGAAATAAAATAGGAATAACTTAAGTAGAATACTTGAAATCCAAATCTAAGGTATGGTCTTAAAGAAATACAAGTGCTGTATTTGAATTAAGTTGTAGAAGTTCTCATGATGTAGTAGGTAGCTTACAAGTTTCACTTGCTTAGTGATGTTCAAAACAGCAATCACTCCCATAATGGTTTAGCCCCAGGGTTTCATTCATGTTAGGGTAAGTTTCCTAACATGTTTTTATAAAACAAAAAAAAAAACCCACCCTTTTATCACCAGCATGTACTTGCTGCTTTATAGTTATTATTAGCCCTTTACTCCTTTTACCCCAGTAGAAACTCCATAAGTGATTTAAGTAATTTTTTCAGTACCCTTGCCAGCTGCATCACAGTACGGCAATTTCATAAAGTGATAGCAGAGAAGCAGTCACTTGCTCTATGATATGTAAAACAGTGGTGACAGTGTATTCAACATGCAAAGCCACACTATATGTGATGAATAGATGGTTGCTGTGGTTTCTTAGGCAGGGATATATCTGGCTTGTGGCAAGTTCTAGAGGAGACATTCAGTACCAGCATGAACAGTTTTAAAAGCTCTTCCCAGGTTATTCTCTACGAGCATCTTGCCTGTAGGAGATGGGGATTTCCATTCCAGTGTTGAGTAGAAGAGTGCACATCTTGATCCACATCACCCGGGCTGGTCTGGTTGAGTCATACTAGGGCATCTTTGGATTTTCTATTGTATATTTCTGTTCTAAGGAAGTCAGGTTGTGTCCTACTCTTAGGATATTTGGCAGCATTATTACCATGTATAATATGTGGTGACAGAATATAGTCAGACCTGTACCCATGAACAACAATTTAGGTACCTCTTTCCATCATCCCTTCTTTTCCATTTTTGATATTTTCTGAAGTGGTGAGTAGATTAGTTTCATTTGGCTGTTAAAACAATCATCAGCAAAATATTTAGCACAGCTGAAACTTAGAAGGCTTTGCCTGGTTGTGTTCTAGCCAAGAGGGTTAGAAATATGGTTTTCTGTTTCAAAGATTTTATTTTACCATTTTACAGTTTCTATACTTTAAAACATGATTTCTCATTCTGGGCCAAGTCCAACCTTGTAGTATTACCGTTTTCTAGAGAACAAATAGTTTTCCTGTCAGGTCCATTGTTAGTTGTAATTATTTAGAAAGGGGAATGAAGATAACAGAGTGCTATTACCACACTTGGTTACTGTTGCTAGTTATGAAAATAAATGGACAAACAATAATTATGTATTTAGCAAAGATACAATAAAATGTAGACCACAGCTGAAAAGTCTGGTCGTGTATCAGACTTCCACAGCTGAACAAATAAGGGGACATTGACTCCTTTCCCTATCCTGAGGTAGGATTCAGCACTGCCAGGACTAGACTTCCTCTATCTGGTGAGGTGCATGATCTTTTATGTATACCTTCTAGAAAAGGGAAATGTGTAAAATCACATTTGGGTGGTCCATTAAATGCTACCTAAGTATTAGGTTTTGGTTGGTTTTTTTTTTGGTTCCATACAATAAATGTATTTATTTTAAAGAAATAGCAAGTTAACAGTTTCTATTAATTTTCTGTTGTTCTCAATTTCATGAAACCATCACTTCATGCAGTTTTCTGCAGTAACCTCCCACATTCATAAAGTTGCTCAGCCACTTGCCAGATATGACTGGAAAACGTTTTCTCATGAGAGTGGGACACAAGCTGTCCATTTCTGCATAAATAAAGCTTGTGTGGGTTTTTTTTCCTTTCATAACCATTGTTTTTGTAGCCCCTCTGGTCGTGCAGATGTCATATCCAAATGTGAACAAGTAAGACCTGAGACAGCTTCCATGCTGAAGATATTTGTATTTTCCCAAGCAAGAAAATGAATTTAACTGGACATAATGGTTTGCTTTTGCTTCACAAGGTGCTAGGAATGGCTTGCTTTTGGTTTGCAAGATCCTAGGTAGGAACGGTGGTCCTCAGGGTCCTAGAAGCAGTACTACAGTGAAACTGTAAGGGGTCACTTTACTTTCATCCTGATGCTTCTGAAGCAAATGTCTGAGCAGCAGAAAAGCCTATGTCTAAGAAAGACTCAAAGGGAGGAGTTCAGCCCCTCTCCCAGTTCAGAGGAAGGAGAAACATACACCCCACTCTTTTACAGCTAGAAGTGTAAATAGTGCTTTAAATAAATGAAGAATGGATTAGCTAGAACCTGTTGCAGGGCATGGTGCCTTCTATGGAATATGCAGAAGAATGTTACTGGTTACCTGAGCAGCTCCAGTTTTAAACAGTGTTAGTGGGTCAGCAAAAATTTTCTTCTACTCAGTAGGATGAAATGAGTTTTGTGTTCTAACATGAGCATCTGACCTTTGCTTTCTTTGTTCCTCTAGGTTATAGCTTTGATGTAGCCAGCACTTGTAACTAACAATATTCTGCCCTTACTTAAGGGAATTAAATTCTGTCCTAGATTTTTTGCATTCTGAATTTGGGTGGCTTTTGGTTTAGCTTTTGGTTTTATTTTTTATCATTTGCTTCAGAAAGACACATGTGGCTCTGTGTCTCACATGCTAGAGTGGTGTGTTCTTACCATGCAGCTCCTACTCTTGTGTAGTTCCAGCACACACTCGAAGGAACTGATCATCCATCCTCCAATAAAAAGAAGAACTAGAATGGCTGTGCGTTCTGTTCTTTTATGTGAATTGTCAGTAGGATATGAAGAGTATCCGGAATATTTGGAATACTGTATATTAAAATATGTAGAATATGTTTTGGCAAGTAGTAGGAGTGCACGACATCATGGAAACAGGTGAAAAGAGGAACATTTAATCACTGGGGTTTGTTTTTGGTTTTTTTCCTCAGAATTGGATGGGGATGTTGCTGCTGTAAAGGCTCTGTATGAGAAAACAAAAGAGAAGAATATAAAGCTGCACGAGCTATCTCTGAAATCTTTAGCAGCCTTTCTGAAGAAAGCAGGAGAGCCTGTCCCTTTCACTGAGCCCCCTGTGAGTATTGTCTAATTAAGAAATAGATCTGCAGAATTGTATATGTTTAGTGTTAATAAAACAAACTGCATGAATGATTACATGGGGATTAGATCTCTGCAGAGCCTTCTCACAGGAGGTAATGTGTGAAGTACTGAGTGTTACAGGAGCTGCAGTAATCTCGCATCAGATTTGACTTGAGGATATAAAACCTCTTGGGCTTACAATATTTAAACTACCTGATCCTTACCAGGCACTCATCTACAGGTGTACCTTTATCAAATGTCCTCAGGGCATTTATCTAAGCAATTGAACTTTAAAAGGCTTCTAGAATGTATTTCATTAACAATTAATGGGGCTTAGTTTTCATTAATTACCTGGTTTCTATCTAGTACAAGTTGCTGCTTTGGTAAAATGGCATTTTAGAACTGTAGGAATTCTTTTTCTGTTGCAGCTTTGCTTCTAGCTGCCTTCCCAACAGATGTATGCAACCCTGCAAATATGCCTTATTTGAAGGTGACAGGTGGCATGACACTAAATCTGTCAAGACTGTAAATACTTTCACATCATTCCTTTCACCAGTAGTCTACTTAGAACCATTTTAGCAAAGCAGACTTTAAAGACTTAATGTATTTTGTCTCTCTCTAAGCAAACTTTTAATTGCCATTTTATAGCTGCTTTTTATATTCTCAAAGGTTTTTTCTGTAGTTATGTAAACACCTGATTGTATTTTGTTTCTCCATATTGCTACATCATAAATGTGATTTTTTTTCTTCTCTCATTTTGCAAAGAATTGGAGAATATATTGGCATAAAATACTTGGTTTAGGCTTTTAACAGCTGTGGAGTTTTTCCTGCAATCTTAACTTATAATCAGAATTTTTATTTGAACTGTGTAAATTTAAAGCCTAGAATGTCTGTTTCTTACATGGAGCTAGGGAAAACAAGAGTGTTTTTTCAAAGTCACTGAAATAATTCATTTTCTGATTTCCCTGATTTCAATTTCTCTCTAATGCAGCTTGGTGTTTAAAAGCATCTCATATTTTTTTTGACACAATTGCAGATTGCAGTTAAAAAGTATTTTCATTTTTAAAATGAAATTGATTATATTATTGCATTTTGTAATAGAAGCTTCATTATGCATTTTTGGCAAGGTTTTCCTTTTCCTTTTATTCTCTCTCTCTGGTATTTCTCTTTAATTATACAGACTTCAATACAGATCTAGTTTTGCATGACAGAGAATAATAGATTTTGCTTTTGTCAGGACATAACACTTTGTTCAGAATTCTTAACTTTTCAGGTGGAACAGTGTTGAACTTGTTTATTCCACTCTATTTCTAGGAGCCATTCAAGGTCTATGTGGAAAAATGGAAGAAAAGAAAATTGGAAGCATTATGAGCAGCCAGTCTTTTCTGCTTTAGTTGTTTATGAAATTGGTTAAATATTACATTCAATAAAAAAATGTAAAAAGCATGTTGTTCTGTGTAATTTTTAACATGAATCTGTATTTAAACATCACTTTCCATAGCTGTAATTGATAGAAACATTCACTAATAGAAATGCTTTTAAAATTGCTAATGAAGTGTCAAGAAGCAGCTTTCTTGGCTCTTTCTGTCTTGATGTATGATCTGCTGTAACCTGAACTGTATTTTGGCTTCCATTGGTTCACCAAATACATGTTTATCAAGAAAGTTGACAGACGGGTATGTAACTGTAACTTAAGCAATCTGTCTTCTGTTGTTCTTTGCCTGGTCAATGTACTTTGGGGTGATGGTAGAAGAGTAAAGAACATAATCTTCAGGGTTCATCTGTATCTACGAGGAAAATAAACACATCTTTTTTTAGAATTCTCCTAAATGTACTTCTCTTGTGTTGAGTATTTCATTAGGGCTTTTGATATTACAGGTGAAGACAAAATGCTTCCTCATTTTACACTAGCTTGTGTGTTGTAGTTCTATAGCATCTTTAATTCATTCTTCTAACTGTTAGTCCAGTTAATTTTATGGATACAAGAACTACATATCCATGAAAATATGCCTTTTAAACAAAGAAGTGCCTATTACTTGCAAAGGTAGAAGAGTTTACTTGCTCAGAGACTGGTGGGCATAGGCATGCTTGATCGGTATGAGTAAACTTACTGTCACGCCTACCTGATGTGACATTTTACTGTCCAGAGCTGTGGGATCGTGAAAATAAAGAGACTTACAAATTATAAGAAATAAAAGAATACCTAGAAAATACACCCATTATCTCTGTAAATAACAATGGAAACTCACAAATGTGCACATTGATCTAACCAGTGTAATATAGTGCCTATGCAGTATGCCAGACAGGATTTAATGAAATGAAAGCTTGTTTCTGTGCATTTAATAACTTTTATCTTTACATTTTCAGTTAGTTAACCTTATTTTTGCTAAGCTGTTCCACATAGCACTGTGGCTGTTAAAAATTCAAGTGTGCACACAAGGTTTTGGCAAAAGATTGGAAGACTTGTACAGTAATTTGAAAGTTAGAAAGCAATTAGGACCTAGTTTTTTTAATGTAAAATTTCCAGTTCCTTACGTAGTATATTTGTAAGTTCATGGAAAATTCTTGCTGTGCTTAAAAAAAGAGGCAGAACTGATCAGGAGCTGAGGAGAGTCAGAAATTTTGTTTTCCAGACAAACCAGATGTGTCCTCGCTGTGTCTGCCTCATTGATGCCATGGCTTGACAATGACCTTCATTACTTCACAAGCAGAGACTCACCAGCATCCTGCACCTACATGGCCCTGACCACCTGGCACCCTTGGTTCCTGGGTTGTCAAGATGAGGTATTAACATTTGAGATTTCATTCATAGTCCAATGGTTGTGTGCCCTAGCTGAAAGCAAGCCTCAGCAGTACTTGGCTTATTTCATTTCACAAATGGAGATGTTTTAGGTTTTTTTCTGAAGCTACAGGTACATTACATGTGTTTTAGTGTAATAGCAGCATAATTGAAGATGGTGTCAACCATTTGGCAACCCTTTTTCTAGTGCCACAGCTCTTTTTGTTAGAGGTCATCTCAGGAATCTCAGTTTCATATGGTAGCTGTGCTCTGGTAAGAGGAATCACATCAGAGCGTAACGAGGCATTGGGCCTGTGTGCTGCTTGAGCTAAGCTAGCATGTAGGGTGAGGAAGAGAACATTGCTTGAAGCAAACACCAAGCCAGAGAACCAGAGAAAATTGACAGTGGATCTGTAGACCTTAACTACCTTTGTGACAAGGAGGTGGTATCTCGTGGTTGTGGACCAGGTGCAACTGACAGTTCAGTGCTGTACCCTGCCTGAATCTGTGCTGTGATGCTGACAGGTCTTGTTTGCTGGCTGCTGCTTGCTGGGGCAGATGAGAAGAGCACCAAGCTGCAGCCAAACATGTGGCTGCATATTGCTGGTCCCTGTGCAGGAGTCAGACCATGCAGGATTAGTGCTAGTTAGCATCTGTATGTTTTTCCAACTGGTTTGACTTTAACCAAACACAATAATGCAATATAATTTAATCATTGCAACTGTGGCAATGGAATATGAATTTGATAGCCTGTAACTGTAACTGAAGAGTGTAAGTTAAATTGTTTTCAGCAATGAAATAGCATTTTGAGTAACCTTATGGAAAGTTCTGGGCTGAGTGAGCTGGCTGCTGAGCTGATTAAACATCAGTGAGGCGCTACAGGAGCAGGAGACCAAATAGCACCAGGATTTTTTAGCAACAATGGCAGAGTAATGGGAGGAGGTGCACACTGATCATTTGGGATCATGCTGCAATAGTCCAGGCCCATGGATCCCTGTGGCAGAGATGGGAAGGCAGAGATGCGGAGATCATGCAAAGGAGAGGCAACAGCTGCCATTATGTGGCAGTACTTTTTGGTTTTCTGTTCCAGTGAATGTTTCATATGCAATTAAGGAATGGTTACACGGAGGAGCACAGTCTCTCCTGTCTTAATAATGTGGGACAGTGAGGGATTTGTGCCACTCCAGGACACTGTCATCTCAGTCTGAAACCGGGTTACACCGGGAAGGTTTTGCAGAATAGGCATTTGTGCTGACTCCTCTAGAATACGCTTGAAATTGTATTTCTCATGCATTGGTGTGCTGAGACTCAGCCATTTCAAGCATGAAGAAAAATGCAGTTTAGGAAGTTTCTTCACCAAAGAAAAAAGTAGCTCCACTGTTTATTTCTCCATATTCAAAGAAAGAAGGCTATAAGATGACAAAATGCAGAACAGCAGCCTGGAGAGCTAGTGATGGTTTGCAGTCCAGAAACCGAATGTACCCTGTCATTCTGACACAGCACACACTCCTTTAAAGCAGAAAAGAGCTGTTTGCCACCAGCTAGTGGATAACTGGGATTGGGCAGGATCCAGACCAGGTGTGGTGCCTGTGAGATTGGAGCACGTGTTTCCAGATGCTGTTGTGGGAAGCTAAGAGTGTGCTGATATAAAATGACCTGACATGTTACTGTAAAAAGCAAACTGTGGGAACGTGTGTGTGTTTGCATAAATAACGTGCCTTGTCTGGGGTTGAGAGGACTGGGAAAAGCTTGCTGCTTGAATTGAGATGACTTAATCTCACTTCTGTACACTGGACTCGCCTCTTTCCCCCTACCCTACTGCCCTTGAGGTAGGGCAGGAGGAGGGCACTTTCTGAGCTCCACATGAGAACAGTTTCCTTGTTAACCACCAATATAGTCATTTTGTAGCATGACAATTACATGCTTTAGTTCTGATCTACTAAAGCAGCTTGTTCCCCTTGTCTCCTGAGACCCTTTTCTGTAGAAATAAATGTAGCTGGTGGGTTAGTAGCCGTCCAGACTTTCTTAATATGTACTCACTGTTGAAACTGGAATGGCAGAATGGATGGTGCCTTTGGCAGTGACAGCTCTGAAGGGTTTTACAGGTGGAATGCCTGAGTCAGCAGGATTCCAGCTGCAGTTTACAGTAACAAGGGAGGATCGTAACAGCAAAGGTAGTGCATTACGAGTGCACATAGTGACAGAGAAATAAACTGGCAGCACGTTCACCAGAGTGCCACCGTACTTAATGGTTTTCTCGAACGTGTGGTGCTTCCAGACTCCAGGAACACAGCAGAGGAGGAAGTGACAGAAGTGATGGATGTTCAGCACGAGAAATCTGTCAGCATCTAGAAGGAATGGCTAATTTCCTGCACCAGTATATTGTTGCTGTAAAGGTGGTAAGACTGAGCATGTAAGAAAAAGCTGAGATGGTCACTGAATTCAGCCTTTTTAGCAAAGATTTCTCTGCATTTCTTAAAATTATTCTCATGATTTCTGTGCAGAGTCAGCTGCAAAAAGAAGTTTCCTTTGTAGAATGGCTGCAGTCCCTGGTGGTTTGCTAGTACTTCTGTCAGTCAGTAATCGGAGGAAGGCCTTTTAAGTCAGTGGTTCCAACTGAGACTCATTTAGTGCCAGGGCATCTTCCTGAGTACAAGTGTGCAGAGCTTCAGCTATAGGAGTGAAGTTCTGAAATTCCCATTAGGTATGGAAATAAGCAGACACGGAAGTTTGAGGTTAGAGTTTTCTCTGCTGTTTCCTGTAATTAAGAAAAATGAGATAATAGAGACTGTCTTATGCAGTGCCTGCTATAGACGGGGATTCCCCATTGATCTACTTTTAGATAAAACTTAATGCAAGGTTTCTCTCTGGTGCTCCTAAACCTCTATATCACAGCTGGCTAATGCTTCACAGTTTCTCATGTGATAACCCTTACAACACCGTGATAAAGCAGTGGTAGCTATAGCATTGCTATTGTCTGCAGCAGCAGCTCCACACCTCCTCCTAGTTCTGTTTCTCATAGTTATTTAGCTCAGCTCTAAGTGCCATTGAACTTAAGGTTCAGAACACATCGAGCATCAGTGTCTCGTAGTGAAAGCAAAGAGTCTTGGAAACCAGCAGTAAGTTTAATTTTGGGTTTTGCAAACATTTTGCATCTGCAGCTCTTTGTGTGATCTGTGAGACCAGGGCAGCTCTGAAAGTGGAGTAATGGGAAGAGCTGTAGATCACAGAGATGAATCTTCAGGGGAGGAGAGGAGGGTGGGTTTTAAGATGGAAAACATTTTCAGCTGGAAGGAAAGTAGAGGGGTGTTGACAGGATGAGGCTGGCCTGGCTAAGCTCCTTCAAGGCTGTTGAAAGGCTGTTTTGCTGGGTGCTGGATTTTTATTTATAGGAAAAGGGGGTCTGAAGAACAATAGTCAAAATACAGGATTGCCACAGAGGAGCTCTGGAGGGATGGGAAGGTCTGGGAAAATACCTAGGTGGGAAGGATGAGAGGTAATAAGAAAACGCTAGCAGCTTCAGTGTGATGCCTTGGGCTGCTTGGATTGTGAGTGAATGATCATGAGTGGAAAGAGAAGCCCTGAGCTCATTGGCAGCCAATGTCGATGACACATCACTGCATCTTTGCCTTTCTCATGGGTCCCACTGTCTGCTCCTCAACCACTCACTTCTGGAAGTTCACTGAGGAAGAAAGCAGTGGCAGCAGCAAGAGTTGTGAAGGGTAAGATGACTGCTAAACCCAGTTCAATGAAGGAAGAGGCAGTGAAGGATTGATCAGAGCTGCTGAGCCATGCCTGGTTCTCTCCTGCCTTTCCACTGTGGTGAGTCATGCTGGTACTAGTCCTGTGAGTACAGCTGGGTAGCTCAAACAGGAGCATAATCATCATGTGCCAAAAATCCCAAAGGAAGTTTATTTCAGCAGCAGCCTCTTAAACTGCACTTCTCAAATTCAAAAGCAGCTGTAGGAGTGTGTTATTAGTGTAATCTTGGGTGGTTCTAAAGATGAGTCTGAACGTGGGCCAGTATTTGGCATTGGGGCAACTTCTTTGTATGTTCTGATACTGAATTTGCAGCCTGATATGGCTGTAACTGAAGCAACTGCACCAAGGTGCTGAGCCCACTGCCCAGCCATACTCAGAAAACCTTCCTGCCTAAACCAAAACTCCAGCGACTGCCCTTGTTACTTGAAGAGTTCCCTGGGACTTCCCTCTGCTCAGTTTAGCTCATGGCTTGAACAGTTCAGGTAACAGAGACTAAATTGACTGTAAACCTTGATAATCTCTAGTAATTGTCCAGTCTTAGGGCGCTCGTAGCTCTTAGTAAATAAAATCACATTCTAGAAACTGGGCATATGGTAGAGTAGTGGAAAACCTGTTAGGAGCCATAGATGTGTCGACTTTGCTTAAACAAGGTTTTTGCTTTCTTTCAGGATTTTGTTGACTCAGCCTATATTTCAAACATTAATGCTCAGAGTGAGGAAGCGAATAGGCAGTTATACCATATGTTGCACTAGTTAATTGTTCAGTATGCCAGGGAGGAGGAAAAAAACAATCAAGTGCAATAGCTGAAAATAAATAATAATGTATATAATATGAAATTAAGTCAAAATAAAAACCCTTTAGTTTCCCATCTTTTTATAGTTTTCATCATCTGCAGTACATATAAAATATAGAGCTCCAATTGTTTTATGCCCAGGGACACAATTTCTGCATTTGAGTGTCTTTCTCGCTGTCATCAATAACATTATAAATTTGTCTAAATTCAGCAAGTAAAAACAAGGTTGAAAACTATGTTTTATACCACTAGCTGCAGGGGGCATAAAATTACGGTCATTTGTGGCTTTACTATTGTCAGTCATGTTCAAGAGTTTTTTCCAGTGGAAATTTATCACGTGCCTGTCACTGAACCTACTACAAAGCTGCAAGGCGTTTTTTCCAATACAGAAGCATTGAGAAATTCCCTATGGAGTATATATAAAGCTAAAAATATTAATTCACCTTTCTTTTGTCTTGCTTTTAGAAAGGATAGACCTGAAGCAAGAGTGTCTAAAGTATTTAGGGTGCTGAGCTCTGGTGTCATTAGATGGTGCTTGTAGGTAATAATACGTAGCCAAAATGCCTTTTACACTTGTAGGATTTGGGGAAGGCAGGAATTCTGTGTACAGAGTTACTGTGGAGCTGGTGGGATGGTTCTGGCTTTTTTCATTGCTCCTGAAATGCCCCTTCAGCTCTGTGAGGGGTGGCAGCCTGTGACCATGTTGGTATTACAAGCCAAACACTTAAATCATAGAATCATCACAGAATCATGGATTGTTTTGGGTTAGAATGGACCTTAAGATCATCCAGCTCCAACCCCTGCCACGGGCAGGAACACCTTCCACTAGACCAGGTTGCTCCAAGCCCCTGTGTCCAGCCTGGCCTTGAACACTGCCAAGGATGGGGCAGCCACAGCTTCTCTGGGCACCCTATGCCAGGGCCTCAGCACCCTCACAGGGAAGAGTTTTTCCTAGTACTAATTGTATTAAGGGAAGGCTGAAAGAGCAAAATATTATTGGTGCTTTGCCTTTCTCAGCAGAGATCAAAGTCTCTTGGGGTGATGGCTACCACAAGTTTGGTGTCTGGCTTCCATGGAAATCCAATGACTGCCTTGTGTAATGTAACATCCTGCACCTGGCAGCAGTGAATTAAGGGCAGCATATGCCCTGTTTCTCAAAGTTTTCAGCTGGGGCATCATATTTTGCTGTTGCCTGGTTTGGAAGTCCTCTTAAAGACTTTCTGTTGTTGTTTTCTAAACTCTTCCCCCAGCCCCATTGAACTTCCCACAGCAGCAGTACTGCTTTGAAGAGCAATGTAAGCTGTACCTCATATAGTTGTGTTATTGCAGGGAATTTATTGTGAATTACATGCACTGCATTTTGCTTGTGACTATTTGTGAATGTTCATAGATTTCCAACTGCGATGCGTTTGCTTGAAAATTCATTACTGAAGTAGTAGATGACAGTTTTGTGGGCTCATTTGCTTGTGTACAAAATACAGATTATTTTTGAGACAGTGGCATTGTTTCTTTACTCACCACATAGGTTCTGGCCAGTCATTTAACATTTATGCCTCTAAACCCAATTGTTCAACATGAAGAATTAAGGTGAGGCAGAAACAGTGCTGATCTCAGTAAGCATGCTGGTAATCTACGCAAAGTCTGATTAGATCCTTAAAATGAGCAAAAGATCCACATGTGTCATTGATGGGAGATGCTGGTTCTGGAGCTGTGATGTGAAGGTTGAGGGCTCTATTAAGCTGCAGTGTCTTAGTACTGGAAGCGTTAAGTACCTCATTGTAACCACAAAATTACTTATCTAAGTGTGAAAGTACCTAATTGTAACCACAAAGGCAAAATAATGCCAACAAAATTTGCAATTCAGAATAACCCTAAGTTTGATTCAGTGAGTAAATATCAACAGTTTTATAATTAATTACATAAACTGGCAGCAGCACTTCTGTAAATTATGGATCTGAATTGATTTTTAATCATTCCTTGAAAGAAAAAAAAAGGAGCTATCATAGGCATTATGATTATGTGTGTATATATATATATATATATATGTGATCTATTCGTGCCGATACCTCTTCATATGCATCCTAATATGAACTCACACACTTATACATGCTTTTTAAAGCTCATCAGTTCTTAAAAGGGTTAAGTGGTTTTAAAATTACCTCAACCCACTGCTTAAACATTGTTGCCTTAATTAATAGCTGCTAACATGTGAAGGGCTTGTCTTGGCTCTCAGAGTATAACAGGGAAAAAAGCAGCATGTCACAGAGCTCCATGTACCTTCTTTCTTGTCTACTGCCAGTAAAATTAATCACTGTGGCTAAAACCTGAAAGGTTTGTTCTTTCTGGTACTAGTGGCCATACCAACAGCTGCAATTTCTCACCTCCCTGCTCAGCATGTTGTCTGTGATTTACTCTTGTTTTAAAGGAATTTCATGGGTGTCTTTTTTAATTAAAAGGGGTGGCTATTGATACTTGTTACTTATTTAGCATTTCTGAATGCATTTAGCGGCGAACAAATACGGGATGAAACTTTCAGCAGCTACTTATTAATTTAGCTTAGCCATAGTGAAAGCTAGTCCTTTCCAAACGACGAGTTAAAAGTATTTTGGAGGACTGCCACTACCCACGAGCCAATATGCAAAGCAGTGTTTCTAGAATCCATTTTCCAGTGCTAAAAAAGTTTGTCCCTTTTGCCAAGTGCAGAGGCTGCATAAACTTGGAGTGGAGATTGGGAAGAGCTTCCCACCTCTCCCTGGATTAAATACTTTGAGTAATAGAGATGTATGTTTCATACCTGTGTCTTTACAGGTAAGACGCCATCTTTAGTACATAGAGGTAGTGTAACACCATGCAGTTCTGTTGTCCACACAGTACTTTATAGTATCCATTTAACCCACACAGATATTTTTTAATGTCTGAATTTGGTGAATTTTCCTTACAAATATTGTTGTCTCTTGTATTTGATGTTCCCCTTCCCAAATTTGATGTGTATGCAGGCTGAAACCCCATAGCCTGTTGCAGTTCATGTCCTGCACTGGGCAGCTCAAACAGTGTCTGGGCAAAACAGCTTGGAAGCTCCATAACCAACTAAGCATGATGCCATTCCGAAGCCTGTCCTGCACTGTCCCGGTTGCCTGCCCCAGCAGGGACCATGACTTAGGGCCGAGGAGATCCTTTCTGAGTCAGGCCAGGGAGGATACAAGAGCGCAAAGGAGGCAGTGGGTGAACCCTCAGGCCTGCGGCCTTGTTACACAGGCAGTCCTCCACTGGGATGGCAGATCTGCCTCACTGCGGTGCTTAAACTCCATAACAAACGGAACTCTGTCATGTGGGACGGACAGGATGGTGAGTTCTGCACAGTGATCTTGTGATCTTTAATCTGTGTTGAGATGGTTTCAGACTGCTACAGCTGGTTATACTGATGCAGGGGGTGTAGCACACCTGCTGACACAGGGGAGTCCTGAGGAAACAGGGCAGCTACTTTGAGACCTGGAAAACATGGCTGTGCTGACATTAAATTAAGACATTTAGCCTTGGTCAGAACACTCAGGAAGATTTCTATTCCCTCACTATCCATTTGTTTTTGCAGCAGCAGCTCTGCTGTGGAAGTGTGAAACCTTTACCACACAAACCTAACGTGAAGCGGGACACGAAGGCAGAGGCCATGGTATACAGCGTGACCTTCATTGGCTGGGAGGTGGGTAATTCCCCCTAAACTTGTACTATTTTGAGCTCCTGGCAGAGTGAGTGGGGCAGGTGGTGTGTCATCCACCCGCTCTTCCCTGTGCTTTTCCCGGTACACAGCCCCACGGCATGCTATTGTTAGGCACCAACGCTAATTGCTGGTATTTCAAGGCTCCCATCTTCTTATTGCTAAAGCCTGTAACAATAATCACAGCCTATATTCCCCATCTCTAGGCATCAAGGAAACAAGATATGATCATAGGCAGCGTGTTAATGTAATTGTAGTATATAGAATATGAGCTTTTTCTGTGTAAACACAGGCCTGGCCGCATCCTATGATAGCTCTTCCTACACCCCATACGATGGCTGTTCCGAGGCTCACCACTCAAGTTCCCATTATGTATATATCCACCCTTGTCATAACACCACCTCGGAAACACTCACACCGCTTGGTCCTGCTGCATAATGTTAAGAGGGTGGAATTTTAAATTGAAAAAGGCTGTTTAAGTAATGTCAGCAGCCTGACTAATTTCACAAAAGGAAAGAAATTCAAAGTTAAGGCTATGGTATATTCTTATCTAGATGCCTGGAGATTTCTGTGCATGACAATATGCCCCTAAAATTCAGAGCTGTCCCTTATGTCTTTAATTTCTCCCATTGTGTCGCTCCTTTTTTTTATTAAACATCAAAGTGAATTCACAACAGAGAGTCAGCCTAGAATTTAATCCTCTAAATACCTTGAAAATAGAGGTTTAGACTAGAAGTACCAATATATACCCTTAAAACTTCAGTGTAATATAAAAGAGATTCTAATCACAACAGATCATTACAAAGAAGAGTAAACCACTTTAAAAAAATTAAGTGTCTTAAATATAATAAAAAGGAATAATTAAGAATCAAACAGGAAGCTGCTAGTCTGACAATTTAATGATGCTGAATTGGACTGAAAGAATTGGCTTTGCCATTAAAAGGCAATGAAAATCTGATAATTTCAAAATGGCACTAGAATCAGAACAAATGGGTTTTGTTGGGGTTTTTTTTTTCCCCCCCAAATCTAATGCAGCAGAACTGGGAAGAAATGGTAGAATTCACCTTAGAAGAACCTTGGAATGGATTTGGATTTGTGTTGCTGCCTGGGGCTGACACTCTTATTTAATCAGACCTGCTTAACATCTTTAGACCAAAGTCTGCCTGGGAATTTATTACCACATGGAACCTGTGTAAAGGAATGTGGCAGTCCTAATGGCCAAATAGAATAATAAAATATTGATGTTCTTTCATCTTATTTCTTAAAACAAAAGGGTGGGGGGGGGGGAAGAGTGAGATCTGCATAACAGTATTCAGGGTGTTATAGCTGATTACACTAGGAATTTCTCACCGTGTGCAACACGTGAATCAAAGTAGAGCAGACAACATGCTCTATGTCTGTGTATAAGCACAGAGATATGCATCTAAATAAAAAACCAAGCACATTAATCTTATAAAATCCTCACAATAACCGTATACATAATTTGCACATGCACTTACTGTGACTGCAGGTGAATTATAGCCATTTATTTACTCTTAGTCACTTTGTGAGCATTTGTGTCCTATGTCTGAGCGTAACTATGTGCAACATTACAAGCATTTCACAGATGGCATCATTACATTTTTAATTACTGGAGGGGCTGGTAGGTATTTTCTACCTGAGAATCTTAGTAACCAAACTTGGCAAATCACTATGATTTTATTGCCATGGAGAAAGATGGGATTGATAACAAACACTTGGAAGGTATTTATACTGTAAAAATAAACCCAAGAAGGCGAGATAATTTGCTCTGTTACTGGAAATCAGCTGTACAGTTAGTAAATACCCATTTGGGAGCATCAACAGCATTGAACTGGTACACAGAGGCAAAGCCTTAAAACACACCAGTAATTAGAACCCGCACAGCTGTGTTTTCCACACTTCCTGTTCTCCTGAACCACCAGTGAAATCTTCTGTGTTGCTTTCCTCTGGGCTCTTCTTCTGAGTACTGAGTGTTATACAGGCTACAGTGTGCTGATGCTGTTCGCTCAGAATTAAGTATGTGATCACTCTATATTCAAACACGATGGACTAAACCATCACTTATTACGAAGCAAAATGGGTCCCTTTTAAATCGCTGGTCCATAGCTCGGAATATTTCAAGGTGTGGCGAAATCATAAGCGTCTTGTCACCTATAAAACCGGTACGTCAAAGAAAAACACCCTCCCCCCAACCCTCTCCCAAGCCCCGATTCCGGGCTGCCATCCCGAAGTGAAGCCGGTAGCTCCCGGCTCCCGGTGTGCTGCTGCCATCCTGCGGCGAGCCGGCCCCGCGGCTCACGCTCTCTGCACCGACAGTCAGTGTGCGGGCTTGCCCTGGGTTCTTGTCTCCTCCGCCTGGTTTGCTGTTACCAGTCTTGGGTTGATTTCTGCTTGATGAATCTCAGGCACAGGTAGTATAAAAACAGGAAAGTGCCAATGGTGCTAGTGAGGACGAGGTAGCCCACGTAGAGAGGGTGGGAGTCCAGGTCCATATACTCTATCACCTGTAACCATGGAAAACACAAAAGTAGGAACAGACACACAATTTTTGTGATGTCTGGTCCCTGCCGCCCGTCCCCTTGTTCTCCAGCATGCTGTAACCCTCGGAGTGGTTTGATAGCTGGTTATACATACGCTATGTCTAGTGGCTGCAGTATTTCTGAGGAAGAGAGCTTAGCTTCTGTACAATTTCAGCAAGCAGTAGTTGGGCTTTGTGTAGATAATAGTTGCCCTTTATTTTATTTTTTTTCCCTTTTTTTCTTTTCCACTAAGAAGAAAGGCACAAAAGGAGTGACTGCTGTAGGCCCAAATTTGAATCATATGAAGTGTAACATGACTTCATTACTATATTAATATAGTGCTTGCCAAATCTGAGGCCTACAGCATCTAGTTAAATATGACAGGCACACAAATAGCATTCTACTTGGTTATCAAATGTTTGTAACAATCCTTGTTAGCCACTTACATGTTTTCCCGGTATTTGAAAACTAACATTTCCGAAAGGCATTTCATATGTGGTGTCAGTGAACTGAATTTGCATCAGTCCTTGAAAATTCCATCTGATGAAAGAGATTCTAGAAAACCAATATGGAACTGGAAGGGAAAAAAAAGGGCAGAAAGAAATTGGTACACATACACACAACTTGAGACTTCAAAAACTGCTGTGTGGCTGCCAGATACAGCAGGTTTGTCTAATTTCTTGACAACCACAGGCTGTAAATATATACCATTTCATTACTGGACAGAATGGCAGATATACTTTATATTGTCACATAGAGATGCACAATTAGGAGAACACTAATATCCGTGTCTTTCAAACTCCCACTATCAACAGAGTCAACAGATACAGGCTGGAGCTCAGCCTTTATCTACTGAATATTATTCCTTTTACTGAAAAAAGTTAGCAACAATATACAAACTAGTGGGTTTTCTTTGACCAAACTTCTCATTACCTCATTCTTGGAGAAAACGATGTAAAATGAACAATCTGACTCCAAGATGTTATCACCCAAGATGACAATTGCAAAGGTAGAAATAAAGCTGAGTTTTCCTGCACTGGGCACACTCAGCCCCACAACAACCAGTTGCTGATGGAAACCATCAATGTTTCAGTTTGGAGGCATGGTGGGAGCTTTGTCCTACCTGTCCAGAGGTTTTTCAGGCTTATAACAAAACCACCACTCAGGTAGCATGCTGAGAAAATGACGTTGGCAAAGAAGGCTGCGAGCTGTAATGTCGGCAGCAGTGCTGCCATACAAAGTGCCATTGCACGGGCACAGTACACAGCCAGCCATACCAAGAGGAAGCTCAGCAGGAAATGTTCTACTTCAGGAATAAGGTTTGACAGCCAGTAGATGGGAACCACAGAAATGATAACAAAGCCACAGTGTTCTGGGAGCTCCCCCAAAATCTGTTCAGGAAGAAAGAATTAGAGAATAAGTTGAATAGTATTCACAAAACCACCTGAGATGCACCTTACTGTACTTATGGACTGTGTCTAAGAACTACAGGAAATACTCCTGTAGAACGCAGCCATCTCCCTGTTAGGTGTTGTCAGTGACATGCAAACCCAGAAATTGAAATCCTCACTAATTTTTTCTCCAGTTGTGACAATTCCTATAACTAATTGTTAAATTGAGAGGATTCTCATTGCAGATTAGATGTCTTGTTTTGGCAGCTACTAAGAATTTAAGACACTTTCCCTGAGAACTGGGGTACTTGATAGTAATACTGTTACTGACTCATGGATACCATATGTTTTGCCCAAATTTGGTTGACTCTGGTGTGAGATCAAACTGGAGACAAATTTGGCTGTTGGTCACTTCCCTGCTTTGTCCCAAAGCAGTCCACTTAGCAGCTGCTTAACTCAGTGTAAAACAGAAATGCACAGGATTTTCTCAAATATCGAAAGATATGTATAGAGAGCATTATGATTATTTCTTCCAAAGAGGGCTGGAACTATCTTCTAATACAAAGGTTGTAATAAATTACATCGATTTCTCTATGAATAATGTGCAATCTTTGTGACACAATGCAAAGAATATTTTTCTCTGGCAACCATTAATAAGCATTTAAAGTCTTGTGCAGAAATGGAAACCTAAATTACAGATGCCATGGCAGGCAGAACTCATCTAACAGTGGCAACATCACAAAGAAGGGATTATTCTAAACCCCTGTGAAAAAGAGAATGTATGTTTTAAAAAAGTTCTGGGGTTTTGGTATTGGTTTTTCACAAACTCTGGCTTTTTATGCTCTTGTTTGTCTCTGACCACTATAGGCCCAAACAACTACTGGAAGGAAAGGTCACAGCTAGTGTTCTGTCATTTCTGTTTTACCTTTGCTTTAGCAGTTAGTATTAATATTTTGTTTTGCAGATCAAGGCATGTAATCAACATTTCAGAAATGTTTCACTGAATTGAATATGCAGGTATGTAAAATGGTCTAATCCCTCACATTTGAGTTTGAGATTTCTCAACTTCCAGCTAAACAACCCAGTGAAAGATTCTTCTTTGGCTTTTCTGGTATGGGATCTCAGCCATGACTTATGACAACAGGTCAAAAGTAGTGTGAGGTTTCATCCATTAATGCCAAGGAAGCAAGAACAATAGCCTTAGCTGGCAAACACAAAAGAACAAAGTCAAATATGAATGTGATCATTTATACAACAAGGCTTTTTGATTTGTTTGTGGTTTTTAATGTTAAAGCTAGCCATTTGTATTTTCTGGCAATGAATCCAATTACCTTAGCAAAGAAGTATGGGCTAACAGAGTACATTCCACCTTCCAGGTCATGATAAAGCATAGCTCTTTCCGAATAACCTGCATGGTAGGAAAAAACAGGTTGGTTTCATCTTAGGGCTGCATTAAAAAGCATAATTTTTTTATTAATTTCAGAATTTTCTGATTTTGACTGTTTATAACTTTTACAAGAAAACTGGCACTTACATTTGGCGATAGCATCCAAAATCACTATGAATGGGACTAGTGCACCTATCGTGTACAACAGTGCTGTTGTGTCACGAATAGAAAGTCTGTTTTTCTCATGGCCATAGTACAAAAATCCAATTAATAATGACAGGAGAAGAGCCTCAAATCCATGGATTAATAGCGTTGGAAGATCTCTGAAGTCATTGGAGACTTGACGACTAGGAAAACAATGACATGACCATAAGGTATAGTACTTACTAATGCTGCTTAAATACAGATACACTGTCTGAACACTCTCCTAAAATCAGTTTGTGAGATTTCCTGACTTCAAATAGGATAGGAGTCAGGCTGTCTGTTTCCTTAAAGGATTTTACTTAATCAAAGCTATTGAGTGTCTGTAGCTGCCTAGTATTTCAGGTCCAAAATGCTGAAAGCTTTAAGGAAGGCAATGGAGATGGGATGGTCTGATTTCAGAGAGAAGAAGCAATTACTTCAGTCACAGAAGTCTCTCTTTTAGGGACCTGCACCATATGCTAACAACAGCTGATACTGGTAGTGATGTTTTACAGGTTCTAACCACATTGATCATGTTTCTTTTGAGTACCTAAGCATGAAACCCAACTGCAGTACCTATCATTTATGCTGGTTATCATCGGTAAAGGCTTCTGGCTTGATATCTGAGGCAGAGGTGTGAGGATGGCAATGCCTGAGCCTGGGCTTGCTGAGGGTTGAGTCGCCAAACTTTGGCCCGGGTATCAGGACGGCAGCACCCAAATATAGGGCACTTATTGCTAAGCCTGGAGGCTCTTGCTGCTCCTTAAAGCTGCAGGCTCCCACCCATGGGAGCTGGGGCTGACTGGGAGGAGCCCTGGGGCAGAATGGGGTCCTGCATCTGATTGCTGCTCTGCGCAGACAGCTGGGGCAAACTGGTACAGCAACACCTCTGCTCTAGGCATTCAGCGTTCACTCAGTTCTTATTTTGTGCTGCTTTCTTATGCTTTGAAATGCAAACAGGCATGATATACAACTGTTTATGCTGGAGATAGGTTACCTTAATAATATAGTGAACTGCTTTAAGGCTCCTGGTAACTGATCACATGAATGGTGAGGCATGTTGATAGCCTCTTCTGAATTAAAATGGGACCTGGCCAAAATAAGAGAGAAAATTAAAAACAAATTAGCACAAGTTGTGGCTGTTAATTGCAGTTCTGTTGTATGACATTCTTCTCTTTACCTTTGCTTGCCAAGTGTTTTTGCAACATTGTCTCCTTCAGTAGTTTTCCATAAGAAGTCATCAAAATCTTTGACATTTTCTAAGAACAAGTTGGCAAGAGTATTTGCTCTTTTTCGGCTTTCCATCTCCTTTTCTGCAGTCTGTTTATCAATAGTGGTCAAATCAACTGCAAGACATTTGACATGTATCCATATGCTACAGATGTAGTAACTTCGTGATGTGTTTAGAATCAGAAATTGTATCATGAGCAGACAGTACAACCTGTGTGCATGCATTAAGCTACAATGGTTAAAACTTTATCAGTTACTTTAGGTAATTAGGGAAGAACAGATTGTTAATGTGCATTTTTATCTTGGGAAATATCCCTAGTCATACAATGAATCACTGAGATTTCCTAATTGCTTATTATAATATTATAGACTACTTTTTCACATTCTTCTAAATTTTAATAGTGGCCTGAGAGGGCTGCTGGGAATAAATACTTTGAATTTCCTTCTTGGCATGCAGGCATTCACAATCTGTTATGTTACTAACTTAAATCATGTGGTATTTTTCCACCTGCAATATGATAGTTATCATCCTTTTTGTATCTTACAGAGGTGCCATAAACTTTACTTGATACTGAGAAAGCCCACGAATATTACCTAAGGACAACATAGTAGAAGCAAAAATAAATGATTCATCATTATTTACTGAACAATTATCTTTTATAATCTAGTAGTCTTTCAAATCTTAATAATAGTATTTTTCAATGCTGACCTTCAGTGTAGAGTGATAATACCTGACATTTTGCACATGCTTTCTGAGAGAACTATATCTGCACATTTTCTAAGTCCTTACACTGGGCTAATCATCTCTGTGCAGCCACTCCTCAGGAGGAGTCCATAAAAAATGAGTTGCAGTCTGCCTTACCTCTTCCCTTCTGCCATGGTTTTCTGTTTCTCCAACAGACACACAGCCAGAATGTGTGCACTTGTGTCAGGTGTTCCTTCTTGCTGTGGCATCCTCTACCATTCTGTCCTATTTCTGCCTTCCTGCTTCCCATATTTCTCTTCTCTCTCTATGGGTGCTGACTCTCTGCATATCACTAAATGAGCTTCCACCTTCCTTCCTCATCCTTCCCTGCTTTCATGTGGCAGGGGTTTCTCCCTGTAACAACAGGTTTGCAGCTACAAGGCTCCCCAGGAATGCCTCGGTCTCCATTCACATACAGGGTGCTGCAAGCCTTCATCAAGTGGAGACTGCTCTGACCCATGGTGATGACAAAGGTCTTTTTGCAGGGCTTGACAGTGAGGTTTACTTCAGTTTATCTCTGCACAGCTGATATGAGCAGATGCTGCCTGCCACATAGGCACAGCTGAAGAGTTTACTCCAGAGCACTGAGGCTGGTGTTCGTATAAGGTTTCTGAGACAACTGACCTTGAGGCTGGAACTGAACCAACCTCTGTGGTAAGAGACTACTGCCATTAGATTAACAGGGCCAGATTCCCTTTACATGTTGCAAAACCCAGAAGAAAAATGGATTTGGAACCATGTTGTTAATGTTCTTTGAGAAGAGGAAATTGTCTAGGTTTGGTTTTTCTCCTTTCCAATATGTTCTGTTGGGCAGCACTCCTCTTTCCCATTTACTGTTCCAGCTGTATTATTCCTCACCCTGGGAAAATAGCTTCCTACATTTCTGGATTCAGAACTGGCTACAGAAAGCAATTGATCAGTTCATCCATGTCTTTCCCAGTGAAGATACTAAAGTTTGAACCAATTAAAACATGGGAATAAGTGTGCTAAATGTGTGTAAGGGCTGCTACACCTGGCAGGGTTAGAATAAGGATTATTTAAAACTGATTTTGTCTATACCTCTTGTTACATTTCATGTACTGACAAATAAGGATCTTGTTAAAAAACTGAATTTGCTGCAGTATTGTTTTGAGTCAGTTATAAAGCATTTCTAAGGCAGTTATGGTCAATAAAGATCAGTGTTAGCTGATACACTTACGAAACCACATGATCTCCAGTAACCTTTTTTTATGGCAGTGTTTGATACTAACCATAGAAATCCGCAGGATTGCTGTACCTTGGGCAGGGATAGCCCAGTTCTGTGAAATACTGGACCATGTCTCTAGCTGTTCCACAATAAACAGTGAGTCCAGAAGTCATCAGGAGAACTAAATCAAACAGTTGGAAGATATCTGACCGGGGTTGATGAAGTGAAAGAAGGACTAATCTGTTTCCTCTGGCCAGTCTGGATAATGTTATCACAAGGTTATGTGCAGTAAAACTGTCCAGTCCAGATGTGGGTTCATCAAGTATGAGTATTCCTGCCAAAGACAATAAGTTTAGCTGAGGAAAGCAGCATGTCTGATTTAGAAAATATGTTCTAAGTGAAATGGTGCTAGTGCATGAAATCTCGTGGATATATATATATATATTTATTCGTTTAAGTCCAAAGTATATTTCATACTATCATCACAGAATATTCAACTTTTATTTTTCAAATGACAATTTCTTTCACTATTTTACTGAACATGATGGCCAAGAGTAATTATTTTAAATCTTCTCTTTCTTCCACTGGAAACAGGAGTTTTCTTTATCTTTCATTGAGATGCAGATTTAAGTTCCCTCTTAAGTTTACATTCTTCTCTGCAGTTTTGCACTGCCTGTACTAATCAGGTACATTAATATTAACTAAAACACTAGTACTAGTTTTGTATCCTGCTTACTGAAATATTTTAACCTAAATGCTCGATATTAAAACCCCCTGCATTATTCATATGTAAGTACCCATACAGTATTAACGTAGCTCCTCCTCCCCCAACTTGTAGCCTGTATACATATGTATATATGCATATATATGTGAAGAGATACACATGTGTTTGGAATTACTCATTTGTTTTGCAATTTGTTGCTACAAACTCTGAAGTGTTTTATTAATTTGTAGTGTTTGTGGTGTTACGGAGCTTAGGGGCTTCAATGAGCACAAGGCAATGGCTATACACAAACATGGTTTCTCTGCTGGGGGGTGTAACCCGTTTAAGAATGCTTTACTTACTTTTCTGACAACTGATTATTTTCTTTTACTTCAATACCAGCACATCTATTCCTGACCATTGATTCTTACACAAAAAAAAAAGACTTTTGCTTTCCCCATAACTACAAAAATATAACTTTTATACAAGCAAAAATTTCTCAGATCCATTTCCCAGTGGGTGAGCTGATAGGAAATCTTGCTCAACAAGAGGCTGAAGCCAAGATTAGTAGTGCTTTTGATATATAGCAGAGCAGATAGGGGATTTAGTCCTGCAAAATCAGCTGTGGATTTAGCATCAAGCTTTGCTGTTACTGAAAGCAATGGAAGTTTCTAGTCCTGTGGCACAAGCCAGCCACTTCACTGAGTTGCACAAGACCATAGTGACTGAGTATGGAGTTAAAAAATGACCTTCCCTATTAACAGTGCACATGTAAATGGAGGCTGGGTTGGAGGACAGAAAAACAATCTCAGTGTTATAATAGGCCAGTAGCCTAAGTAACTTATGGCATGTAGTCAGATAAAAACCAAACCTCACATTGGTATTTACAAACCAGAGCACTGCTGTGGGGGTTACTTCAGGCAACTTCCAGTAGTGTGATGCTGGTTTTAGAGAGCAGGGGGGCCCTGCCTAGGTTTGTCACTGCTTTTCCACTGGCACAGGTGGCAGAAGCAAAAGTGGGCTAGCTGCTGAAACACTCGATTTGCAAACATATTACTGTCTACCTTTGCTATGGAGAGGGAACCTTGGGCAGAGGATGGTACAAGACTTGTTAAGTGTTCTGAGTATAAACTTCTCAAGCTACCCCAGGGGCAACTGTGCATATGACTCTTCCCTGAAAAAAACTATCTTCATTTTCTGTCCCATTTCCCCCAGTGGTCTGTGGTGGGCACAGGAAGATGTCAGGGTTTTGCTCACCTGGGTTCCAGAGCAGCTGCACAGCAATGCTCACTCTCCGCTTCTCGCCTCCCGATACTCCACGGAGATACTCGTTCCCTACCCTGGTGTTTGCACACTGACGCAACCGTAGTTCAGCTATAACGTCTTCTACCTGAGGGGAACCGAAGGGTAACAGAGATAAAGCAAGAGTTTATTTGCACACTCGTGCATAGATAAAACTGAAAATATGACTAATATGGTTAAAATTCAGCTGGATATTTCAGTGCTATCTGATTAAGAAACACTTGAAAACAAATCTTGATTTCTAGAGATAACATTAAAAAAGACTCAGCGATCAGCAATTTAGTTCTTCTTTCAGCCTCTCTAATGCTTTCTCTAGATTGTCATTTTTTATGAGCTTTGGAACAATTGCTGGTTCCTATCTTGAAAGAAGAGAAAGGTTTATAATTCATAATCTACATAAAAAAATGCCAGATTAGCTGTTCTGACTCTGAACACACAGGATCTCTTGGATAATTCCTGTCAGACACACTTTTGACGAATTTATTTCTTTCCAACAGCTTAATTACCCTTTTTTTCCTTTGTGAGTCTGAAAAAAACTTTGGAAGGCGCAGTTTGGCAACGAACATTAGTGTTTCTCTGACAGTCAAGTGAGGGAGCAGTCGGTCATCCTGACGCACGTGTGCTATGCATTTCTTAACAAGCTGGGGTGTGCAGGGTTCATTATTGATCATGATTTGACCGGTCGTGACTTTGCCTCCATGATCCCGACAGGTTATCACATCAAGCAAGGATGTCTTTCCACCAGCTAGAAGAATGGAAATTGAAAATTATATTCATATCCAAGGGATAAATTTGAAAAGTGATTTAGTCACAGACAGTGGATTGAAGCTTTCATTCCTTAATGTCTTTTCCCCAACCCTTCCTGAAGCTTTACCAAAGACACAGAGACAGAATGATCTTGAAAGAAAATACTGACTATAAGCTCATGTTCGGGAAATCTCTCTCCTCTGCAACGGAGTACATGAGTTTAAACTCTCTTATTTCCCAGCAGAACTGTTTAGTTGTGCATTGAGGATAGTTCCATGAGCTCAAGAAGCAAGATCGTAAGGTCTTTGCCTTCCTGTAACCTTTCTTTCACTGTTGAAACACAGGTGAAAGGTGGTGTCCCATGCTGGGTACAGGGCTAGCACCTAAATACTTGGCAAGAGCTTGCTTTGCAGAGAGAATTGTGAATTCAGAAACGGCAGCTGGAACAGCTATATGACTAAGGTACTGAATGATTATACAGGCAATAGGAATCTTAATCATGATTGAAATAAAAATTATTGAGACTTAAATAAGACAAAAAGTCATTTAAATAATTAAGAAAAGCTGGCTCATACTGAGATCTAAGAGAAGTAAAACAATGAAAACAACACCTGATTTGGAATTGAATAGCAAATGATTTTTTCCTTTTTGCTGTATGATACTGTATGTAAACACACAAAGCTGTCTTATTATGATTTGATGTCAATTATTTCTATTCTCCCTGTTGAAAGATTAACTCCACACTTTTTTCTTAATATATGCATTTTAAAAAAGAAACCCATCCATCTGTAAACCACGTATTGCTCTCTTTAAGAGTGACATATTGATTGCCATTGACAATGTGAAACCCATCAGCAGTTCAATCCATTTTACTAAGCCATTTGATGAAATAGTTGATAAACAGCTTTTAAAAATAGTTTGACTGGTTTGCTAAAAGGGGTTTGTGCTTAGTGTATGTTACCTTACAAAGGTGCTATAACTTAATATGTTATTTCATCAGAAGCTCTTCCTTTTATTATCAGGACAATATCTAAGGTACAACTTCAAATACATTAAGGATATCTGCTAAAAAGAAAAAAATCCCATGGCAATGGGGAAGAAAACCCTATTTTGTAGAAATGAAGTTGAAATTTCTTTGGCAAATATACTTTGCCTTTGAGAGAGAACATCTTTACTGAATCACTGATCTAACCTGATGTCAGAGTGTAGTCGAGACACAGCATGGGGTTTTTTGCTCCCAAAGCATAGGTAGTTTTTACTTCAGTTTCATAGGTCACATGTCTACTAGTTATCCCTCCAGATAAGCTCAGACTCAACCACATGGGGTAAAGGCCATCTCTCTATTAGTCACCCTCACCTTGAGAAGATTAAACCAGCCCCACCAGAAAGTCTAAGAAGTCGAAGACCCAATTTAAAGCCAAGCAGAAGAGGAACTGTCTTTTCTTCTCCTTAAATTACTGTTAATTAATCCAGAGGTGACATTTTATCCTGTTAGAATTGTTTTAGTCTGAGGGGAATTTCTGCTTATGGCTATGCGAGTTGTCACTGATACTTCTTACAGCATCTGTCCTCATTTATCTGCTATGTTACTGGGTAAAGTCTGCAATTGGCTTGTTTTGAATCTGAGCCATGAAGCTGTTCATGTCCAGCAGAGTCAGGACTGCAGGTCACACTTACAACAAACCCTGCTACACCTCAAGAAAAAATAGCAAATGTGTAAAAGCCATAAAAAAGCTGGATTTGGAAATAAGTTTTAATTACACACACCTCCTCCCCCCCCCCCCCCCCCCATATCATTCTGTGTTTACTTGTACTTTGTTTCCTCATACGTTTTAAATAATGTGTTTAAGTGACACATTTCCAACAGCTGTTTCCCAACTAGATTTTGTAATTCAGGACTACAGAGTATTGCTCTTGGCAGTGTATGTTTTATCTGAGAGTTGGACAAGTCATGAAATCTCTTTGCTCTTACCAGTGCTTCCGATAATAGCTAGCATCTGACCGCTTTGAACTTTTAAATTAAGATTCTGGATTATTGGCACATGAGAATGGGGACCTGATTTCCAGGCCCAGGTCATCTTCATCTGCGCAAGGTTTTCATACCAGGGAATCTGGGATGCCATGTTAACCTAACAAAGAAAGAAACGAGTCCCTTCAGTGTAAGCAATAAACTACTTAGCAATAAACATCTCCAAAGTTATATTGCAAGCAGAGATTATATTAGAATAATATTGTTAATCTTCAGAAATATATGGAAGAAAGGTCTTTTACAGCCAAGTATGGCTTTCATGCCTTGCTTCTTATTCTGGTAATCACTAAAGCTATTTCTGTCCTCTGTTACTTTGCTAATTTATTGCTACTGTAAATTTTAAATGCTTCAAATTTTTAGTATAATTTGAAATGATACAAAATTGAAAATTGTGAAATCTATTTCAGATGCCATAGAGGCAAAAAGGGGGATGAAAAATTTCACTGCTTTTCTGAAATCCTCCTTGTAAGTCACCCTCTCTTTGTCTCCTTCTGCATAGTCATTCTTACCAAGGGCTCTCACCATCCCCAGCTGGATAGGCAGTCCCTCTGCTCCAGCCTTCAGAGCAGTAATTTGGTTCAAGACTGAGAAAAATCAGAACCTAGAAACAGATCTCTTTTCCTGTCTTATCCCCTAGCTTTACTAGATATATTTACAATGGAGGGTTTAGCCTGCTGTCAGTATTGCGGCCAAGAGCATGATTCTGCTTAAAAAACTACGTATTTGATTGCACAACAGTCGTGTGAACTTTGTGTTGTGAACTTCAAGTTTATTTGGGTTTAGAAATGGCTTGCATATAAAAACAGTCATTACCGGATATGTTTGCTGCTGAAGGAAGTATATAAATTACAACCTTTACCTGGTAGGTAAGTTCTTTGACCTCGAGAATGTTTGATTTTCCGCTATATGTGAAATACAGACTGTTGTCGTCTTCAGAGCAAAAAATAGTATCCTGGGCACCCTCGGCATTCTGGGCTTTGGTCTGGAAAAGTTATTAGGTTAATTACAATACCTAAAGTGCTGTTAAAACTTGAGTTCAGAAAAGCTGAAACACAAAGGGAATTATATTTTATGGGATATAACAGTATTGTTGGTGAGTTACAGTAGTGCAGAAGTCTGAAGTTTGAAATGAGTTATCTTTTAATCGGCAGGAAAAGTACTTTGTTCTAGCAACGAGTATGAGGGCCAAACATGCTGTGCTATGCTCTCCTATTTGCTTTCAGTTTAAATGAGATCAGTTTCAACACAGAGATAAATATTACACCACTATGAAGAGATTGGACACAATTTCTTTGAGGAAAAAATATACTGCTTCAGCGATGCTAGTCTAGTGGATCAAAATGGTGCATGTTGAAATTCATAAGTTATGACAGCTAAAAATTAAGGCTTATTGGAAGTAAGTTCATAATTGACAGGGATTCATTAACTTGGAGGCTTTATGAGCAAGTAGGTGTACAACCACAAGTACAGTCTCTTTTTCTCCTCTTTTGATCTTCTTAAATTCATGGTTTGTCAACTGGAACTTAGGGTTCTGAGATATCAGTTAAAATAACAGTCTCTCCTTGCCTTGGTTAACCTTTTGCGTATAGTTGCAATCAAGAAGCCTTTGCTGAGGCAGCTTTCAGACTTTGGGTTTAAATGCCTAGTTCATTCCAACTAGCCATATCTCTCCTATAAACTTGTTCTTTTCCTAGAAGTCGCACTCATACCCTAGCCAAGGTAAATGTACTCGTTCACTGCATAGCAGATCCTATCATGCCTTAGGTGTCTTTGCAAATGGTGATCACCATCTTTGTGTGTTCCTCTTGTTCTCACAGCAAAAGAGGCTGGTTAATCCTTTCAGTCTAGATACTCAGCAGTCAGCAATGTGGAAACAAGGAGCCTGAAAAGCCACGTTAAAGCCCCCCAAGCACTGTAGCTGCAGGACAGATAAGCCCATTGGGTCCCTCCTTGCGGGTCTCACTCACCATCACGTCCTTGTGTGCCACCTGGCTCCAGCTGGCATTATCCAGAGAGATAGTTTCAATGTCTTCCTTCATGTTGTTAGTGGAAGGTCTTGCTCCCTGTGGTCATTTGACTATTGGCTCTTCAGAAGCTTTAGAAATCCTTCTCTTGGTTTTGAGCTCAGTGCTTTCCAAGCACCGTCACCGCAGCCCCATTTCTCCTGGCACGCTGTATCTCTGCAGCTGGCATGGCCCTGTGGACAGGGAATTATTCCCCTCCTCTGGGGCAGTAACAGCCCAGGCTAAAGGTACATCAGATAGTGGCCTCACCTAACCGCCTATCAGTTGTTTTCAGGAAAAAGGAAGAATTTAATGCCCGTTTATTTTCTTTTAGGCACTTTCCCAGGTGGCAAACACCGGGGCCAAGGACCTGCTCTGACCTGGGGACAGCGGTGAGCTGCCCCTGCCTGGTTCTGCAGGAGGCATGGTGGTGGCAGCATCAGGCACCTGGCCAGCTGTGTGAGGAAGGGAGCCTACAGGGCCCCAGCACTGGAAGATGTCGATGTCGGGCAGAATGTCTCCCACCCTGGAGAGGAGCGACAGCGATGGGCAGACAGGCAGGATGAAGGCTGTGGTGCAGCCCTCCAACAGCATCAGTGTGCAGGACATCTCCTATACCGTCAGGTAGGGCTGGGGAAGGCTGTGTGGTGAGCCCCTGCCTACCAGGTGTTGCTCTGACCACAGGGACTGAGTGGAAGAGGGGCTGGGACCAGTGGCCCATGGGTTTAGCTTCAGCCCAGTAAAAGAGGGACACTGCCAGGCTGCCCTCCTCATGGTGTTGGGCTGCCCATAACAGGGTTTGAGTGCCTGGATTGAGGGAAGCAGAGCTTCCTCTGTTCTCCAGAGGGTTCACCAGTTCTTCAATGTCTCTGAAGGAGATGCTTTAGAGGAGATTCCCAAAGGTTACGCCCCTTCCCACTGCCTTTCTTATGGTTGCCAGATGGATAATGTGAGGCCATAAGAAAACAGGTGGATTAATAGCTGGCAAGCGTTGTTAGAAAGTAAAGCCTCAGTTAAAGTTTCCCTTTTGTTATAGTCTGAAAGCATCCCAGCTGTCGGTTCGAAAAATTTGCTCAGACTTCATTTTATCTTCCAGATAATGCTGAAGTTAAAATGTTAAAGCCTAGGGGAATGTGTGAGGAAAGGTATTTCCCCCTTTCTCCTCTCCCAATATTCTAAAACACCTTAGGCTCCCTTCCCACATACAAGTAGCTATAAGGCATTCGCTTACTGTATGCGAATCTTTTTTGTTTCCTCTATTTAATTTTCTTAAATGTTTGTCTTCCAAGAGAACACGTTGGCCCATGGTGGAATGTTTCTTTATATTGTAAAAAATGGACCCGGCAAATACTTAAGGATGTTTCATTTCACGTAGAGAGTGGCCAGATTATGGGGATTTTAGGAAATTCAGGTAAGTTTTTCCAGTACTTTAAAAGAAATAAGATCAAAACTAACACCGGTGGCTTCCACAGTGGTATGAGTGTGACTGAGGTCTGTGTTTTAAACAATGATATTGCAGCTGATTTTAATCTCTGTGGTGCTTGGTTTTCGGAGTTCAATCTTCTGCCATCTAACTAACGATTATGACTTCATTAAGAGATAATGTTACTTCTAAACCCAAATGTTTAATTACGAAGTGTGAATTTGTATGAATTAAATGCCAATTTACACACATTCTGTTTCCCATTTAATTCATTTTAAGTAGCTGTATTCTCAGGACTTATTTTAATGTTACTGAGGAAAAAAAGTACTTTCTTCTTTTCATATGTCTCCCTCCAATTGAGGCTATTGCTCTTGAAATCATAGAATTCATTTCACCACATGATTAATTCCTTTTGTTTTAAAGGATCTGGAAAAACAACACTTCTGGATGCGATATCGGGAAGACTGGGTCATAAAGACAATTTATATGGTGATGTGTACTTGAACGGATGTCAGCTGAAGAAGGAACAGTTTAAAGATTGCTTGTCTTATGTGCCACAGGTAAATTTCTGCATTTTATTTGTGTGCTGTGCTTCCTTTAGTTCTAAAAAAGTAAAGTTGCTAATGCAATGGGGTAATGTAATCTGACTGTGATTTTACCAGTCAATTTACAAAGCAGTTAACAAAATGTATGAATGAATGAAGGTTATGCAAGTAGGGGCAAGATCTTCATTACTACAGGATTAACTGCTTCTTCCTCTTCACCCTTTGTTTTCAGAGTGACTCTTTGTTAAGCTTCCTCACCATACGAGAGACTCTAACCTACACTGCTTTATTAACTCTTCAGAAATGCTCCGATGACTTAATCAGAAAGAAGGTCTGTATTTTATCATCTTCCACCAGAAAGGCAGACATGATGTCATGTAATGTTTTCACCAGCAGCACTTTCCATCCGTGGCTGTGTTTTACGTTTACAAGGTTTTGTAATCCTCATTCTGCAAATGAGGAGAAATCCTCCTGCTGAGGAGTAGGACACAAGCTCTCTGGTGCTCCCTGCTCTGCAAGGGGCTTGTGCTGATGCCCTGGGGGATCACCATTATGTTGGGACAAACTATTTTCTCCAGAGCTGAGGCAGTTACTGTTACAGATGCTGCTGTTTGCATCCAGGTCTGTTCCCCTTCCCCAGATGAGAAACACAGTTCTCTGGGGTGTTTAGGGCTATATGTGATGGCAAGTTTCATGGGCAGCAGAGGTGACTTTGACACTACTCTGGCTCTTGTAGGCTGTTTTTCACTAACCAGAACAGGTCCAAAAAGCTGGTATAATAAGCCACATACAAGCTACTTTCCTTATAAAATAGTTGTGTTCCAGATCTATTAAAGGACTCTTTTTGGCCTCTGTTGAGAATAAAGATTCGATATTCCTGACCAAAGGCTCTTGTTTTCTGTCATCTCTTTTCACCTGTCTTCCACTCAGTATACTTTTTGTACTTCCCCAGAATTTATGTGCTTTCTGCTCCCTTACTTTTTGAAGCCAGACCAGTAAATTATTCTTCATACCTTAACTTCTAGTCCCACCTTTTAATCTCTTAATGTCAGCTGAAGGTAAAACTGTCCTCATTTCAGAATACATGAAAATAAAACTAAATTGAAATAACATATTAAAAATAATGAAGCTCACTATCTTCCAAATAGAGTGGATGCAAGCAGCATATTGAGAAAGCCATAGCTTAAAATGATGTCTTTTTCTGCATTTTTCTGTTTTGCACACAGGTGTCTGAGCTGGACTGTGTTTAGTCTTTCTAAATTGTAATTATTTTTCAGGTAGATGCAGTTATGGCTGAGCTGAGTCTCAGCCACATTGCTGACAAAATAATTGGAAGCCGTAATTTTATAGGCATTTCGGGGGGTGAGAGGCGTCTTGTTTCAATTGGAGCCCAGCTATTACAAGATCCCAGTAAGTACCATACATAGATTTTCGAAGTAAAACAAAGCTGTGTCACCTTGTGCTCCTACCATGGGTCTCCATAAACCACTTTAACATACAAAGGCATTTATATTCTGTAATTCAGCAAAAGCTAGTCTAGTAGTGACAGAAAAGGATGAGCAGGAACTGAAGTTTGCCATTAATCTATTAGTTGATCTTAGAAAGCAGACAATCTCAAAATCTTAGGGAGTAAACATAGATTTAGATTTACATTTATCCATTTCAAGTCCTTCTGGGCTCACCCTTCCTGTGTATGAAATGTTGGTTGTGGCCCATTATTTTCTAGGTTTTGAGTGCATTAGAGCTATAAATAAGCAAGCACTGAGCCTTTTAGTGGAGTGGCTGCCATTAAACCATGTATGTTTGAGTGCCAGATCAAAAAAAAGATGATGAATGAAAATCAAAGTAACTAGAAAAATTAACCATGGGAAACGGGACAGTAAACTTTCTCAGTTTTGAAATGGTTTCTTAAGTATGCCAAAATCTTATGGAGTGAATGTGTAGCATGCATTTATTGGACTCTGGAGTCCTCATATTGCTGCTGATGTGCTAGGACTGCATACCAGACAGGAAGGAGCATTTAAGTAGCAAAGTTAGGTTTATCACTGCTAAAGGAAACTCTTAAGAGAGTTCACTGGGACAAGTTATGGCTCAGGAAGCTCACTAAACCCTATGGTAAACACTACAGTAATCCTCTGTAAATAAACTTAGAGAGAAAGCACTTCTCCCTCCTTATCCTGATCAAGGTTGAACTTCTGTGTCATGACTCATCTGTGCAAAAATAATGGATTTGTGTGTAACTTTTACCTTTACATGTGCAATAAAAACACAAAGAAAATGCAGTACTGCCCCCCTATCTATGGAATTATATACACTGTATTTTAACAACTCTTAGTTTGTTCATAACGAATTCTGTGTGTATATAGAGGTTTAATTCAGATTATAGACTCAGGGCAATTATATCAGTTATATTTACATTTGTATACATGCTGAAATTTCTGTTCTTAGAAGCAGATGTATATACCAAACCTATTTTGGTAATTTTCAGATTTCCTCTGAATTTAGAAATTATTATGCTCTGATCCTGCAGTAGTTTCTTTATGTCCTTATTACTCGTCATTAAAACTGAACCACTGAAACTAACTAAAACCTAGAGATCACATCATGACGATATCTATACATACTCTGCTTTACAAGTGGAACTTCACATGTAATTTCCATATTATATGCCAAATTAGCTTCAAAGGAAGAAGTTATAACATTTGCTCCCCATTTATCTGAGTTTTAATGCTATTCCTTTTCATTTCACAGAGGTCATGCTGCTTGATGAACCAACAACAGGGCTGGACTGCCTAACAGCAAAGCAGATTGTCTCCCTTCTCTCGGAGCTTGCACACAGGGGCAGGATAGTGATTATTACAATTCATCAGCCACGCTCAGAACTCTTCAGGGTAAATGATATCTGCTTACTATTTGCTTTTGTTTTCAGGGTAAAAGTACAATATGCAGTATAGTTGCCTTCAAAGGCTCTCTTCCTTTCCCCCGTATAAACACAGGCTTGTCTTGAACTTTATAGCTCTGGCCTTCTGCCTGTCACAGAGCACTTTGGTTAACATATTGCCTTGTGAAAATAGTATGCACCCTGACTGCCTGAGCTTTGTGTTAAGCTGCCCAAAAAACTGGAAGAAGCCATGCAAATCCTCCAGTTGTGCATGCACTGTAAAACCTAGAACTTTATTTATCTTTACATACTCACATTTCAATAACAATTGCAACTTGAGACAGATGAAGACATGACTTGGGGAAAATTATTATCTTTTTTCCTCTTGTGTCGGGTGATATACATGGCAACACCTTGGGCACGTGATGGGGCAGGTCTGCCTTTCAGGGCTTGTGATGAGGAAAGCACCTCTCCCTTCCAGTTATTGTTTTGCACTTTGCTCTTCTGACACATCCACCACCCACCACATTGAATGCAAGGCACCTCTTCCCTATGACTGAATTGAGCATAAGTGGTCAAGAAGCCAGAGGGGAGTGAGACTGCTTTTCTGGACTGAAAGCAGTCTGGTTCCTTGGGAATATGGATTGACCATAGCTGTTGAGAATCCTGCCCTGGCAAATATTCGTCCTGAGAGCAGTGCTGTTAAAGTCCTTAAGCACTTAAGGATAATCTTCCAACAATTTGGGGATTTTACAGTCTCAGGCTATTAAGCACTGAAAGAGGTCAGTCAATTGTGAAGGTGCATTAGAAGTGAAGCCAGAAGGCCACAGCTCCCATTTCCATTTGTGGATTACCTCTGTATGTTGCTGTCCCTGACAGTTTTGAGAGCTACTAGTTTAAAGAGCTTTAAGATGTGTCATCTTGCATAACTACCAAGAGGAGTGAAAGGAAGAGTAAACTTCCTTTGAGAGAAATATAGTAAGGAAGTTTGAATGTGTCAAAATTATGTTTCCTGTCAAAGCATTTTTATTACCAAGACAGTAGCTGTACTTCAGAATTAATGCACTTCTCCTCAATACCGTTGCTAATATATTCATATGCTCTCCTGCAGTTATTTGACAAAATAGCCATCATGAGCTTTGGAGAAATGGTTTTCTGTGGGAACCCTATGGAAATGATCACTTTTTTTAGTGATTGTGGCTATTCTTGTCCTGAACAATCAAATCCTTTTGATTTCTATGGTAAGTTTCCCTAAGTTGTTTTGGTAAAAAAAGGTTCCCTTTAAACAAACAAGTTGTTTTCTTCACCATATGAAATTATATTTATATAGACAGAAATGCATTGAATTTGAATTCTTTTCAACTCTGTAATTGTTTTCAGCTCAGAGAGGGGGTTGGGCCCATGTAACTTCCACTGACTCCATAAACCAGCACAAGTTTACAGTAGGTCTGAAACACAGCAGAAAGGAATAAGCTACTAATAAAAAAGGAATCTCAGCTTCATGTAACCTGCATATTCCTGCTGGCATCTCCTTATGGCTGTCCACCGGATGTTGGAAAATCAAATTGATCCCAAAAATGTGGAAAGTCCTATGCTCTTACATACTCAGAGATGCCAAGCAGCTGGAAACAGTTGTTTCCTGGAGGGAAGGATGGAGAATAAATATGGGATGACTGATCCCTGCAAACATATGTTTGAAGAGAATGTGTATGTGCATGTGCATGTATGTGTGCATACATACATACATACATACATGTATATATCTTTCTTTTTGAATCTAGTATATAAGCTGATTTTTGAGGATACTAGCTAGGCATTAACTAAGGAGTCTGACCAATCCAAAAAGCTGTATTCAGAGGAGGCAGTGTTTTCCTATTGTCTAGATGGCATCCAAAACTCAGAGAGAAGAGAGGATGGTTGTTGACATGAAGGTGGCATGGGATGGAGCTGAAAATACTAGTGTGACAGTGAGGATAATTTTGCTTTCATGAATTTGAATAGTCTTGAAAAGCATAGATGAGTTGAGATTTAGACCCACTTCTAAAAAGGCTTGGTAAAGAGAGTACTGCATTCTTTAAGTGTCAACCTTTGAATGTGACAAGAAAAGGAAAAAATACAGTTTAGAGCAAAGAATCATCGGAATATTTAGTCTTTGGAAAATTGGTAGTTTATATTTTTCATGTGATTTAATGATGTGAATGAAGGGACGGATCCTGATACTATTTTGCACCAAAAGCAGAGGAAAATAGAGCCTACATATTGAGTGAAGCTTATATTATTGACATTTACATGTGTTTATTAAAAAAGTACAACTGCATGTGGGCATTAGCTATTGGTCTAGTGACTAGTTGGTATTATCATTTTATTAAAACAGGCATGGTTGCCATTCATTTCCTGCATGACTTTCAGCAAATCACACTGGCCAAGTTTTAAAAAGTGTCTGCATTTCAGATGTTCATATTTACGAAACTGAAGACTTAGTTTTGGATTCTTTTTATCATTCAAGACAATTATGCTGAATTCCAGCTTTCAGAACAGCAGGGAAGTATTCATAAGTCTGATTCAAATTTTGAGGGCAAATTAAGAATCTTGGGCATGGCCTCCTTTTCTCTTGTTCAAGACACATTTTGAAGGTGAGCATAACACTGTAAAGCTGAAATCTGAGGAGGACAGAAACCTGAGGAACAAATAGCTGACGAAGATGCCTTATCAAATGTAGAAGAGTAATGTAAAAATCTGCAAGAATGAACAAAATTCCTGAGAACAACAGTCTAGTTTTTGAATCCTTATATAATTCATTGCTGTTAGGGAAAAGGAAAATTTCTAAGGCATTTCAGCACTATAGCTGAATCTGTGTGACTTGTACAAATAGCCCACACAAGGTTCCCATCTGCTAATAAAAGAATTGCTGGTTTCAGGAATAGGTATAGGTGGATTTATTAGAAAGGAACACTAACTATGTGAAGTATTTATCTTTTCATAAGTTCCATGGCAGTAAGTAATACTTTCTTCAGCTTGGGCTGAGCCTGCTGAACACCCTTTAACTTCACATTAAAACAGAAGTGTGTCTGAGAAGGAGGTGGGTGAAACCCAAGTGCAACAATGCAGTAACAGCTCAAGTAGAGAAGAGCAATGTCTGTGCAGCATGATCTCTGACTGAAAAATAAAGCTCCATTGTTATGGGGTTATGAAGGAATAGGCAGAAGACAAGGGGGAATCAGGGAACCATGTCTGAGCATTTGCCTAAAAAAGTGAGTAGTACATGACCAGAAAGTCAACTCTTCATCCTCATCAGTGTTCATCCTCAGCTGGTGCTCTGTCTTGCTCTTGGCAGCAGTAGTGCTTCACCAGTGGCACGGCACTATGCTGTGCAAGGAGAATGTTAAAGTCTGACCACACCATTTGGTCCTTGCATTTCCAGGTAAAGCACTTGAGCTTCAGGGTCCTACAGAGGCCACAAAATACAGAGATTTCTTGTGGCTGCACAGTTACTAATTCATGTTGCTTCTAATGGAAAGGAGGAGTAAAAGTAACCTTGAATCCTTCCATGGACCTTTCCTTCTTTGCAGATTTGAGGAAAGAGACAAGGAAAAGTTAGCTGCAAGTTGGGGAAAGAGACATGAATGGAAAGTGATGTGTATACAAGTGCAACAACTACCTGAAAGGAGGATGGAGCCAGGAGGCAGCTGGTCTCTCCTCCCAAGTAACAAATGATAGGACAAGAAGTAATGGTCTCAAACTGTGCCAGGGGAAGTTTAGATTGGGTATTAGGAAAATTTTTTTCACTGAAAGGGTGGTCAGTTGTTGGAACAGGGTGCCCAGGGACATGGTGGCATCACCCATGTAGATGAGGCCATCAGTGACATGGTTTAGTGGTGGACTTGGTGGTCCTGGGGTGACAGTTGGACTGGATGACCTTAAAGGTCTTTTCCAACCTTGATTCTACGATTCTAAACACTTTGCAAATTTGCAGTGGATCTGACATCTGTGGACACCCGAAGCAAGGAACGTGAACTTGAAACCTACAGTAGGGTTCAGGTAATTGTATCAGCCTACAGAAACTCGGAGATCTTTGGCAAAGTACTGGCAACCATTGAAAGAACAAAGAGTATGAAAGAGCTGCCACCAATTCCATTCAAAAACAAAAACTCACCCAATGCTTTTTGCCAACTGTGGATTCTTGTACGGTAAGAATCTTTTTTTCCCCCCTTCTTTTTTATAAAAGAAAATCTTTTTTTCTTTCTCACCAATCTTTTGGTGTTGTTACTGTTTTGTTTCATTATCAGGAGGATAACAAGAAACCTCTCCAGGGATAAGATGGGCATCACCATGCGTCTCCTCCAGAATCTGCTATTTGGCTTCTTTGTAGCATTTTTTCTACTTAGACTAAGGCATGATCTGGAAAAAGGAGCTGTGCAGGACCGTGTGGGGCTGGTCTACCAGTGTGTGAGTGCCCCCCCCTACACAGGGATGCTCAACGCTGTTGTCCTTTGTGAGTTTCACTTCTGTATTATGCACAGCAGCAAGTATTACTGCCACTACTTTATAAACAGGAAAAAGTCTTTTTTTAAGATAATAATTTAAAGGATCTTAACAGTTTTGGGTAATGTCAGAGCTGATACAGAGGGATGAAATTCAAAAGCAAAGCAGCAGGAAGCTTCACACCACAGAAAAAGATAAGCCAACTAATCAGAGGGGCTCCAGGTTTACTGCACTTAATGGTGGAATACACCTCATTTTCTGCCCCTCCTTTTTACAGCTGGTCTGCTTATGGAGGCTTTAGGCTGAACTGTGCAAGAACCCTTAGCTTGCCTGCGTGTAGTGTGATAAAGGCAGGACAAAGTCTAAGTCTGGGGTTAACATCTTAGATGAGAGCAAAACAAAAGACATGGAAAAGATAAAATTATAAACCTGCTTTGACAGCAATAAAGCATAATTAGATTTAACAGTACTATGTAATGATTAAATTTGTCTTAGAATGTGTTTCTCTTACAGCTCTCTTCTTTGCCATACTAAGACCAACAATAGCTTCTATTTACAGTCCTAAACACTGTTATGCTCATGTAGGTAACATGTACCCCATCATCACCTTGAAATCAGAACACCTCAAGAAATGGTCCAGTGATGGCAGTTTTTTCAGGCCTTTAATTTATATCTGCCAAAAGAGAAGCCTCTCCTGCATGCTGCCTAGATAGGACTCTTTCATTAAACTTACCAACTTTTGCAATCTGTGGGGAGCATTTGTTGCATTTATAGTGGGGGGGAAACATGATCAGACTGGTTTAGACTGAATGTTTCTGATAGATTCTTAAAGTTGTCTCTGTGCTTCAGGCCATTTTTCATAGCAACAAGTCTTGCTCTCTTTATTCAATGGTGATTTAACTTATTTCTTCTATATTTATTGCAGTCACACCTTTACGTGCTGTCAGTGACCAGGAAAGTAAAGATGGCTTGTACAAGAAGTGGCAAATGCTTTTAGCTTATATAGTACATTTGTTGCCCTTCAGTGTCATCAGCGTGGCAATTTTCTGCATCTTTATTTACTGGTAAGCACTTCAGCCATCCACTGGATTGTTATTTTCTTTTTGTTACTGGTTTAAATTCCTGGGTTCAGCAGTAGCACAGTCATTTTTTCTCCTTCTTGGTAGCTGGTGCAGCACTGTGTTTTTGACTTTCGGCCTGGGAACGGTGCTGATAGCACCAATGTTTTTAGTTATTGCTCAAATGTTTGGTCTAGCCAAGGACTTTCTGAGCCTCATGCTCTGCCAGGGAGGAGGGGAGGCCGGGAGGAAGCAGAGACAGGACACCTGACCCCAACTAGCCAAAGAGGTATTCCATACCATAGCACATCATGCCCAGGATGTAACTGAGAGTTACCTGGAAGGGCTAGTAGACTGTGGGGTTGGACGAGGTATCGGTCAGTGCTCAGTCGGGCGGGATGGGGTGAGTTATCAGTCAGCGGGTGGTGAGGTGTTGTATTCTCTTCACTTGTTATTTCCTTTATCATTATTATTATTGGTAGTAGCAGTAGTGGTTTGTGTTATATCTCAGTTATTAAACTGTTCTTCTCCCAACCTGTGGGAGCTACATTCTTTTGATTCTCCTCCCCAGCTCTCCAGGAGTTGGGGGAGGAAGGGAGGAAGTGAGTGAACGAGCTGTGTGGCTGTGTTCAAACCACGACAGTCAGCAACAGGCCTCCTGGCATGCCTTCCTACTCTTGTCTCTTAGAAGAGCAAGCTTAAAGAAAGATGACAATTTTAGCCTTTCTCTTTCAGGCAGTGTTAAAACACTTTCTGAGTAAGTTACCAGTTCTCTAGGTAACTTGGGAGGTTTTAATGGGGCTGGGACATTTATCATTCTTGTGTCATATCAAAAGCAGAAAGTGTCATTTTACATTACATTTTTGAAAAGTAGGAAATAAGGGGGGAGGAGGGGAAAGTAACCAAGCTGTATATTTCCTGAGAGTTTTGGGGTTTAGCTGTAGCATATGGAAGTGATGAGATCTAGATCCTTCTCTTCCACTCTCCAGAAAGAGGAACTGAAGTAGATTTCTGACAGTGAAAGGGTTTGTTTGTAAAACTTGATTTCCTCCCTGCCCCAGTTTATTCATTTGCTTGCATCATTGTGAAGTAGTACTTCTGAAGGGATCATGAAGTATTTTATCTGATCATTGCCTTATCTATCATACATGTCTGATCTTCTTAATTCTGTCCCATTAATTTCTTAAGACAAACTTCTACTTCCTTAAGACAAACTTAATAGACTCTATGGCTGAATATATATGCTAATAGAAAAATAATAAGGAATTTCTGTCTTTCAGTCTTTTTCTGTTTTGTTTTGTTTGTTTTCCCAATTATGAAAGGAGTGTAGTGCAGAAAAGCTCATGTTTGTTTTCATGTAACAGTTGGCAGTAAAGTTGCAATCAGGTGGCAGTCTATAGCAAAATGTGTACAAAGGAACAGTAGGCTTGGTTTGTTGGATGCATGTTCTCCAGTTAGCTTTGAGAAATTATAAGTGGGTAGACCCTTGTAAAGGAGATGAAGTGCAGGAGCTATTCTGCTGTAGCTGTGCATGTTAGTGCTCTTACTCTTCAATAAGATGCACTTAGGCAGTCTGAAAATGGATGAAGTAAAACTGCACCAGATCGCTTGGACTACAGAGTAAGAACTTCTGCATAGAGAGTTAGTCTGCCATGGGAATCTCGCAATAGCTGTTTTCTTATCTAGAAAAACTCAGGAAAAAAGGTAACCTTTTCCTCCTTCCTCCTGGCCTGTAGTAGGTAATGTGGTGAAGTGTTCAGCATTTGACTAATTCTTTCCATTAGGGATCTCAGTAACTGTCAGCTCCTAGATGGTAAAGACCCTGAGAGGGCAATTTCTGCTCCTCCAGACATGAGGACTTCTGTGCATGTGTTGTTTTTTTGTAGTTTGGTGCTGATTTTAAAAGTAGCAGCTTTGTTCAAGAAAAGACATCTTTTTGTCCCCTTAGTTACCTGGGATTTTATTGCTGAAAGCAGTTAGTACTGCCTGCTTCAGGCAGTGCTCCCCAAGAAGTCCTTTTTCACAGACAAGCAGAAAGCTAGTCTTCCTCCCAGTAAGTGCATAGAGGGCATGCCCTCCGCTCACCAGAGCCCTTCTATCTGCCCGCTAGAGAGCTGGCTGCTGAGAAGGCAGCCATTTGTAAAGCACCTTTTCAGGTTCAAAATGTAAGATTTGTGGAATTACTAAAGATCACAACCCACTGCTTGTCACACTCACTCCTTAAACAGGAAACGTGAGAGGGTAGAGACTTTGCCCTTGCACTGTGGTAGCTTCAAACACTATCAACAACACAATCAACAACATTCTGGTTAATGAATAATATTTACAGATATTTCTTCACTCTGTAGGTGCTGAGGCGCTGGCACAGGGTGCCCAGAGAAGCTGTGGCTGCCCCATCCCTCAGCATTCAAGGCCAGGTTGGGCAGGGCTTGGAGCAACCTGCTCTAGTGCAAGCTGTCCTTGACCATGGCAGGAGGGTTGGAACTGTATGATCTTTAAGGTCCCTTCCAACACAAACTCTTGCATCTTAGCCTCTGCATATCTTTGCTACCTGGTTGTGGAAGCCATCAGTGATGTGTCAAAATTATTTCATAGTGCCCTTAGACTTCATAAGGCTTAAAGTTTCTATATGAAATTTTGAAGATTGTATCTGTGCAGGACTAAACTTTCCTGGATGGAGTCTCCTATGTGTTCTTCCAAGCTGCTCTCTCAGAGTTTGTATTTGTAGGGTCAGACAAACCCAAACTCTTACCTGATCAGGCACAAAGCAGATCTGGCCAAGTTTTTCACTCAAGTTTTGCACTCAAGTATGCACTCTTTGTGCAGATTTTCCTAGCTAAAGATTCCTCTGGCAAATGTTCTAACAGTTTCATCATCCTACTGTTCTATTGCTGTAATAATCTCTCTTTGAATATTTTTGGTTTAGTTTGATTTGGCTTTTTTCTCTTTTATGCTTTCTTCTCTTTTTATTCCTACTCCAGGTTTACTAGTTTGTATTTACATAGCTGTGAAGTATTAGAGCACTTTAGAGGAGGTGATACTTTTATGCCAGGACTTTGCAAAGTTGTTTCTTCTGCACTGATCTGTGGTTAAAGGTTGTTTGTTAAATACCTGTTAGTTTGTTCAATGTTCAATACTTGAAGAGTCAGTGCTCAGCCACCTGTTCGTAAGAGAAGTTATTCTGGTGTTATGAAAAATGCTACAGGAAAGCTTGTGAGAAAATTAACACTTCTATTATGTTCAAATATGGAGATAAATATATATATATATATATAGGGCCTTGCACTGAGCAAGGAAAAAGAAAATAACATGTTAAATAGCTGCTTGTTCATTAAGCAAAGTCTGTACCCAGTGTGAGGCAATTTTGGGGTGAGGTGTTTCGAAAAAGAGTGACATGTCACCATGTAATAAAAGGTTTTGTCATCTGTAATACGCATGATAAGGCTGAGTTAACTTTGCCAATCAATTGTTGGCCTTTCTTAACTTTTTAATCTTTCGTACAGATTGGGGGGACTTTTTTCCTTCAATTATCTAAGGAAAAGCTCAGAACAGCGTGTTGTATTAAGAAGCGTAGGAGTATGGAGGAAATTGCATTTGGGTGAATTACATGGGTGGTGAGTTCAATTAGCCTTGCATTTAATCGAGTATATCTAGTTTTACATTTGTATGCACAGTATCAGAAGAGCAAAATTCCATCTGTTAATTATCTGCATAAAGATGTTCTTTAAATATGTGACTTACATAAATAACTGTGTAGACTTTAGAAGGAGGAGGATGTTAGTTTAAGGGATTGTATAAGTCATGGTGGTTATCCTGAAACTACACAGATTTCTGCTTCAAAGTACATATTTATGTAACTCTCTTTAATCTAGATGGAGAAAACCTAATATATCTGTCACGGTATTAAGAGGCTGTCCTTTATGTTAAGGCTTCAAACAACATACTAAGGGTTAAGGCATAAACTGTTCACTTAATGAGCTGTAATTGCCAAAAAAAACCCCTAACAAAACGAACAGAAATAAAAGCTACTTTCCAAGTTTAGTACCCAAACACTGCTTTTAAATGTCCATTTGCTCATTTTTGTACAGGACTGTTGGGTTGCATCCTGACGCTGCCAGATTTGGAGTTTTCTTTGCTGCTGTCTTAGCATGTCATATAACTGGTGAACTACTAACACTTGCTGTACTTGGTGTGGTTCAAAACCCAAACATAGTCCAAAGTGGAGTGTTGCTACTTAATTCAGCAGGTGTGACAGTGGGAACAGGACTACTACGGTAGGAAAAAGTTTTATGTCATTATGGTGTAATGTTAAAATAACCTACCTGCAGAAGAGTCTCATGAACAGGCTATGTTGCAGAAGCACAATAAGGCACAAACAGCAATGGAAAGACAGAGCAGCTCTTATCCTTCAGGGGCAGAACTACGTTAATCACCTTAGACTTTGTACTACATACACAAACTAGACAATAACTTTAAATATTAATAATTGGTTAATATTTTTCATTATAACATATATATGTTATATATACATATATGTTTATATAACATGTATATGGCATATATATGTATATAACATATTTATGTTATATAAACATATATAAATATATAACATTATAAATGTTAATATTTCTTCACTTTTTGCAAATAAATTGAACTGAGATATTAGTACCTATTGGCTTAGATGATGTTTTCTTTTTTACTTTATGAATTGAAAATTGCTCACTTGTGATCTTTCCAATAAAAAGTAAGTAAACCTAACAATTGATGCCATCAAGTTGTCCTCAGGAAAAGCATATGGGTCTTGTCTCTTCAAAGCAGATCTCAGCTAATACTTGCTTAGGAGATAAAACTAGGTTAATAGCTAATTAATTGGTCCCTACCTAATTTCAGGAAGATGCACATTTACAGTGACAAGTTATTATGACAAGTGACAAGTTACTCCCGCTACCATAGTCTAATGGCCTTAATGATAACTTTCTAAAAGTATTAGAGTGGTTTCTAAACTTATTTTACAGTAGAGACATTGCTAATTAATATTATAATATGAATCTCTTTGATTAATCTTCATAGGCAACGAACGATGTTAAAAGTAATATTGAGACTTGGGTTGCTGTGTTCTTCTGTTCATTTAATTATGCCTTGCAGTGTTTGGGGGTGGTGAAGCCCGGGCACAGATTGCTCAGAGAAGCTGTAGCTGCCCCATACCTGGTAGTGTTCAAGGCCAGGTTGGATGGGGCTTGGAGCAACCTGGTCTAGCAGAAGGTGTCCCTGCCTGTGGCAGGAGGTTGGAACTGGATGAGCTTTAAGGTCCCTTCCAACCCAAACCAGTCTGTGATGATTCTGTTTTAGGTGCAGAAATTGCCCAGTCTTGTTGAATAATGTTATTTCAACATTTCCATACTGGTTTTTAATATTTTTGCTTCATTTTTGATCTGTTGTTATTATTCCCATGAATTGATATTCAGTCTTTCATAGTTTTTGAATATGGAGTGGGGGAGGTCATTTTTTACTTCAGAAGCAACACTTTTGTAACCAAGGTTTATATTGCGTCTTGTTATTTTCAGTTTTATCACTGCAATGTGAATAGCAAAATACTTCACAGGATTATTTGTGACAGTCCATAAAGTTATGAATGAATGTTATGACACTGTACCACAGTCAGAGACAGCCTTCATGGCTGTCCCCTCATTTAGCACTGAAATGGACTTCGTTTTAAAACCCTCCAGGTACAGCCAAGAACTGTGTCTGTAGCAGGGTACAAAAAAAGATGAGAGTTAGTTTGTTTTAACTAGGGGTAGAATTGGCTCTTGGAATATAGCAAAAAACAGTTTAAATTCTCTGTTTCTTCAAGGACCATTGAAGATATGCCAAGAATTTTTAAGATACTCAGTTATCTTACCTTTCAAAAATACAGCAGTGAAATTCTCATAGTCAATGAATTTTACGGCTTAAACTTCACATGTGGTAAGTGTTCATAAAAAAAACAAAACAGCCTTTTATTCCATTGTAAATTATTTAATGAGATGTTGATGCTTATTTTCCTTCTACTTACAAGTGTCTTGATAAAGATAACTTCTGAGGTGTTAAAAAAGGCTTATTAATTAGTAAAGACTATAACGTCATATCAGCAAGCAAGACAAAAGCTTGATTCTTTTTTCCCAACCATTTCTCATTCAGGTCTTAATTTTTCTAGTCTCAGTTCTTTTACCCTGGCTTTAGGGATGTTTTGGAGGGTGAACTTTGCAGCCTGTTAGGAGCTTATCAGAGCAGTGTTAGACAAATAGAAGGTCAATAGAATTGCACAATATAAGATCAAGTATCAGTGCAGGGAGCACTTACAGGTAACACCTGACCAGATGTTTTCTCTTAATACTGGTGATGCTTTGGTTCCAATGTTACCACTACATATATTAAGCTTAGGTCTGTCAGGCTATACATTTCTGCTTGTGAGCAAGACAACTGGCAAAATGAGAGAATCAATCAGGTTGGCAGGATCAGTAGCTAACATCCATCAATAAGGTCAAACCTTATAGCTTTAGACCTATCCAAGCTATTTTGGGCTTCGCAGCCAGGTGTCTGTTCTCCTCTCCAAGGCTGTATGTTTCTTCTCCATTAATCCATCCCATCCCTCTTTATTACAAGAGCACTGTAAGTCTATCCCATTGGGCAACTCACTTCTTGAGGTCTCTCCAGACAACATGTCTGAAAAACCATCGATCTTTGGTTATGAGCAAACCAGAAGGCTCCTGATGACCCTTTAATTTTCCCTTCAAAAAAAATATAGCATAGATAAACTGCAGAAACATGTGGCTTGCCTGTTCTTATTCCAAAATGAGAAATACTGCTGCGGGTAGAGTTCATTATTAAAATAGCATTAGGGATAGGTATATTAAATGTATGAGCTAGATACTGAAGTCTGAGTTTTAATTTAACTGATTTGCCTGCTAAAGATATTACTTTGTTCTTTTAACAGGTGGAGCCGACAGTTCCACTACACTTAATCCTGCATGTATCTTCTCCCACGGCAATCTGTTCATTGAAAAAAACTTTCCTGATGCACTGTCCCAGTTCACACTCGATTTCATAATACTCTATGCTTTTATACCAGGACTTGCCATTGTAGCACTTCTGAGCTTCAAAATAAGAGACAGAATTATAGCCAGGCAATAAAAAAGTACCAGTTCTAACAGTGTCTAATGCAACACTTCCAACTTGATTATAGTTAAAGGCATAAATTGTTAGATTTTAGGTAGAATTGATTATATACATAGAAACATATCATCTCATGCTTGTTTCTAACTGGATGTTTTCCATCTTGAAAAATAATGTTCTCTTAAGAATATGAATGTCTTCCTGCTATTGGTATTCCCACCCCACTCCCAAATCTGCCATAATCAACATTATTACCTGTTTTAAAGGACTTTTTGAATTTAATTTAGTCAGCTGTTGCTGTCAATTTTTACTAAGTTATCAACGGTACTCTGATTTCTTCCCCACTATTGTGGTTTTTAACCTTTACCAATAAGCAGAGGGGTACAACTGCTACTACATCTTGTTTCTAGAATTGTATCTTAAGTCTTACACTTTCTTTTGATACCATCTGCTAGATTTGTAGAAAGGGCACAAACAAAATATGTGTAAAGACAGAATCAAGAAATCACTCCACTTTAATCTTATGCATACTGTACAATCAATGAGTACAGGATCTTTAAGCAATATAGAATTTACCCAACATGTTTTTGTCTTGTAAATGATGGCAAATCAAGAGAAGACAGTTTTTTATATCTGTTCCTTCTTTTCATTACCAAGTTCTTAATCTTGTTCTGGAAGCACTTTGTGAATTGCTAAAGCAAAAAAATATTTGTTAATAAAATGTCAATTTAACTATGGTTCTTGGAAGTGATGTAGTTTGCATCTTTGGAAAGTCTTCTCATGGGCTCACTAACATTCCAAGAAGCATAATTTATCCATTTAATAAATCTAAGTACCTCTCAAAATTGAAAGCCTAACAGACAGAATTCCTAAATTTTGTAATGACTTTTCATGTTCAGTGAAGAAATTATTTATTACAGAGGGACAGCTACAGATTTCTTTGAGGAGGTAAATATATATATATTTAAATTCCATAATAATATACTCAGTCTAATTTGATATTTTTGAGATTATGCACTTCGTAAGTGTAAGAATTTTAAATCCTCAAGTTAATGCAAGTTCTCCACCTGAGGTAAAGATTTTTTTCTGATGTCTTTATGTATCATACACTGAGATGCAAATGTTATCAGAAAAACATCTGGTGAACAAGTATGTTAAAAATAAGAACTCTAAAAAGCTGAAAAAATACCACCTTAGTTTCTTTCCCATTTTCCTGCATATGTAGGGTTGTTCATCAGGGAATATTCTTACAATCTGGTCTGCCAAGTTCTGACTGTTCAGACATTTAGCCTGACAAGTCTTAGCTTGTAAAAGACGCCTCTGTCTTTAATCTAGATCTTGACTTGCATATTCTCAAGACATTCAGCCCATCTCATATTAGTGAGAGTGTCCATGGACAAAAAGCCATTTCCAGTTGAGGCTAGCATTTCACCAGCCTAGGCTGATAGTGAATCAATTATACTTGATTAGATTGACTCACTGGCATTTTTGCACAAAGTTATTGCAACATTGTAAACTACAAGAAGAAATCAAACTTAATGATACTGAAACAGAGATAAAGCAAACTTCTGAATTCAGGTTAAACACGGTTTTAATTCCACTTTATTCTGCCAGGTTTCATGGACCTATCCTATTCAAATACATCAAACAATGATGCAAATATATTCTTAAGCTTTGCATTTGCATTAGATATGCAATGAACTAGGGAAACCTCTTTTGCTGGGAAAATTTGCTTGTATTTAAATACATTGAGGGCAGAAGCATTCAACAATATACCAAATAACATGTTATAACTCATAAAATAGGTAAAACTGACTAATGCCAGTCTTCATATTTAAACCCATCTCCAAGCAATCTAGAATTCCTTTCTCCCCACTTTGTAGAACTCTGTGTTAGTAGGAAGATACACTTAAATTTGGACTGAGTGAATAAACATCTTTTTATTGAAAATAGTAACAGAAATGCTTAATAAATACTCTTTTTGCATTTTTAATATTGTATGTTTTCAACTGCATCAGGTTAATTTGCTAATGTAGTGTTAAAATTATAAAAGTAAATGTTAAACTGAAGACACCTATAGCAGTTCATCAATCAGAGTCAAAAATCATTTCTTTCCAGGATTTAGAGGCATTTCTTTTGTATTGTTCAAGTTCCTAAAAGAGAAACACACATACATATTAATCTAACTTTATTTCTAAAAGCTGTAAGATACATACATTTGCCATTTGAATGTTTAAAGCATGTACAAATATCATCGTAGAAAAAAGTACTATACATACTTCAACAAAGTTACACTAAAAGTGCTATAAATTCTGCTACATTTGCTGTCATATAGGGAGCTTGATCTTATTTATTTAGACCTAGAGACTTTCTAGGGAAGAAGAAATTATTTTCTTAGACATTCATTTTGAGAAACCAGGCTCCCTATGAACATACAGAAATGGAACACTACCCATGTTCTAATAACAGAAGCCAGAATTACCCAACAGAAACTACTGTTACACACACAGGAAGTCAGGGCCTTTCAAGAAGCAAAATGGGTTAGTAATTGCTAAAGATTACAGAAAATAAACTAGAATAAAGCCTATTTTGGGTTTTTTTAAACACAGGACAGAGATGAACTTCTGTAAGCTTACATGTCAACAGTAGTGATAACTGAAGAGAACTACCAGTGCACCTAAGAAAGCCATGCAGAACACAAGCTTGGCCAGAAAGCAGTAAGCAGAAATATAACTTGAAGGAATGCAATGGTTGTTTATGAAATCAGCATCCCATATCCATTATATCTATTCAACCTAGGCTGCTGGATATTGTGCAAATATTCGTCATTGCTTGAGGTTTTTCAGTAAGTGTATTACTCATGACAGAAAATCATGCCATGCTTTTACTTCTGTTCTATTTTTCAATCATTAACTAAAATATTCTTTCAGGTGCTACTGTTCAGTTAGCATCTGTGTGTAAAAATAAATGACAACCCAATGTGGTAATTAAAATCACACATTTTCTAGATAGTAAATAGATTATTAAAAGCAAGCAGAGGCACAAAGTGTGGAAATATAAATGAAGTTAATTAGGTATGTAAAGTAAGGCAGTCTACATTATGCTATACTTGACATCAACCAAATACTAGCAAGGTAGGAAAATTACCTCATTGCAGTCAAAAGTGTTACTGGGAATTTTGAAGCCTATAATAAAAGGTTCTAGCAACATTGCCAAACAACAGTTTCATCTTCTGAATTTTATGTAGTGGTGCATGCTGGAATTATTTCTGAAGATATTTTTCAGCAAAAATTAACTTAGTGCCACAATTGCTTTTTGTTCATTTAAGTATAAGAAGGATAAGTCCCTTAAGTTGCATTATTAAATACAACTCTAGTACTTCTGAACTTTTCTATCTCTAAGCCAGTCTTTACTCAGTATTTTAACTCCCTCACTCATTATTATAATGTAATTATGAGCTCAGAACATACTGAACAGCTGGAAACTTTCCAACAGTTAGGAATAGAAAGAAAGCAGTGATATTCTAAGGAGCATGTTACCTGGTTTGTGCTAAATAAATAATTCCAGTTCGAACCCCTTTCTCAAAGGCTAATGGAAGAAGTAAAATTAGACAATGAAATTCTGCATATAACAACAATGCCTTCTGGGGGTCAAATCTACAGGTGTTGCCTAAATAATTGGCCTTGCAGATTTATCATCTTACTAAACAGTTTCAAGAAAGAGGCAAATAATTTAGCAGAATTTATTTTGCCATGCTTTTAGCTAGACGGAAGGCAGTTCAATATAAAGGCAATTCAAAACAACACAGAAATGCAAAGTATCAAAACCAGAGCATATCTTAAAACTGTATAGCCATTCTACTACATACAGAAGTACAGAACAAAATTATAAATATTTATTTTGGAGGCATATCTAGGTAAGATTAACATTTAAAGAATGAGAAATTAAAGAAAAAGGTGATTAAATGGAGGAATATTTACAAAAAAAATCTTTAAGAAATTCAATGATTCAGGAGGAAAAATGCTGTCAGGAAAGTACCTTTCCTTAGTTTTCATGTAAAATACAGGGATGTACTTTACTTTCTCAGTCAGAAATATAATGGAAAAATCGTTCAAATCCAGCTTGAAGATCACACACATGCCCAACACCCTTCTGAATAAAGAGTACCTTCCGGCTCAGAGTCCTCTACTACAAACATTAAGTAGCACTCTAGAATACACTGTGACTATACAGTCAGTATAGTCAGATACAGAGACTAGGAGATCCTCTTTCAAAAGTGAAAGAAGATTCACCAAAAAATATATCTCAAAGTATGCCAAAATGTTGGGGTTTGGGTAACAAGTGTAGGGGGCACAGGTCAGATTTACAAGGAATGAACAATTGCAATTAAAACACTGTGTTTTGAGTGCTTTAAACATCATTAGTGCTAGAAACTTGTCCTACACGTCTCAGCTCTGGCATAAAGTGGATTTGAAATGATTTTTTTAACCTTAATGCTTCTGTACTTCTGTGTTTCTACAAATTCTTCATCTGTCAAATGGGGAAGATCACACTTAATCTCATAAAGGGACTGGGAAGAAAGACTTAACTGATGTTTGTGAGGCACTCGGATAAGATAACATTACCACGCATTCTCAGAGGAAAAAAAAATTAATACTTTTGTGTTCATTGAAGTGTCTGAATGGCAGGTTGAGAAAGAAGGTACACAAAGAATAAGTGATGAAAAGAAATACTGAACAATTGAATTGAGACATCAGCAAAATAGTATATGATCATGTAATTAAAGACAATACTAGTAATGTCTACAAACAAGGAGGAAAATTAAGATTGTAGGAAAAGCCTTAATTGTTGCATTTCCTCTGTTTTGAAGGACTGATAGGATTTTGACTTTCATGCAGTTTCTCACTGAAAGTGCCCTCAATTTGAAATGTAAAAATAGCTAAGTACCGAAACAAAGATTAAAAATCTTAAGCACCTAAGCTGCAGTAGGAAATGTAGTAACAGTGCTCTTTTTTTTCAGTAATAATGCTGTTTAAGTTGGCTTGAAAAAACCCCAAACTATCCTTTGTAGCCATTTGGATATGCTTTCATGTGAACAAGAAAGCCTATCCTTGGCAGCTGAGTAAACATCCTAAATAACTTTTTCTCCACAATATGAAGGCTAACACTTCTCCACTGGAGAAAATGGAAGAGGCTACTGCTCTGTTATCCATTTTAGGGTGCCTGTCACACTTCTCTGCCCAGTAACACTGGTCTGACTAAGGAGGCTCACCATGCAATATGCAGTATTTGTTGAATGAGGTTTAAATTGTCTCCCAAGTATGGTCATGACAGCATAGTATGCTCAAAAAATATGGCTCTTATTCTGCTGGCCAGCACAGTCCCCATGTCAAAAAGACAGCTGCAGATCTGACACCAAGGTGACTTCTAGTGGTGAATGACAGGTTTAATTAGGTCACTTCTATTTTAAGGGAAATATGACTATATTTCCTCGTAAGATGTTACAGAACCTCCCCTTCTGTTTATGACTTGTTAAAGTCTTAAGTTACAGCTCTCTTTGTCAAGATCTGCTTTCATTACTTCTTGCAACTGACGTCAAACACCACCAGGCACTTCATTATTTTTTATCTTGGTATGTTTTATGGCATTAGGCTTCAGCTAAAACTGGTACAAATCCTTAAAGTAATACCTTTGTGTAACAAGGACCAGCCAAGGTGAAGTGAATTTCAGCATTGCATGACACTGACTTAAGTACTTGACTGGGAGCTATCCAGTTCTTGGAGCTCAAGGTTAACTTTATCATCTGCTTCAACAAATGAAGCTGCAGTCAAATGGGCAGGTGAAAAAGGTCCAAACACCTATTCTGAGCATTAGCAGTACAAGGTGTAACAGGATAGCTAAGACCCGGGACAAAAAAAAAACAAATTTGAAAAGACATTTTAGAGCACTTGATTCTGTGGAAGAAAGGAAGGAAACAGAGCAAGCACCCCCATGTGCCAATCTCTCTGCCACAAACATTAGAAGGAACTAAGGAACAAGAGTTTATGCCCTCATAGGTTCTCACAGATGCAGGTGGTGTATGTACAGCTCTAATCTCACTCTTATTCAAGTTATGTGTATATTTAAAATGAAATTAAGGTGACCTTAAAGCATCATGAGCCAAAAAGCTGGCAGAGAAAGGAGAGCAACGGGTGACAAGTTCGCCATGTTGCTTATGCTTTATGTGAACTTTATGAAGAGTTAACAGCAAGGTACATGTTTAAAGCCCAAGGAACATGCAAAATGAATGTTTTTCTTTAATCTTGAAAGCCCTGCAGAAGAGCTCAAAATTCCAGTAATTCCTGAAACCGGCTAGTTAAAAAATACATTAAAAATGTAAACTCCAAGACCATCCCTGGTGCTGCATTCTCCAGAGACCAAAAAAGCAGCAAGGAATTACAACAGCATTATCTGATATAAACCTGCATGTTGTGTGTCTGTGGGATAAAAACAAGGAAAACTAGCAAAACTGAAAGAAAATACTCCTGTGGCAGAATGCTGATGAGCTGGACTCTCAACTTCTACAACCAAAAAGCATCTCAGATAAATGCCAGCTGACAGCTAGGACATGGGAGTGAGCCAGGTACTTTCTTGTTTCTGTACTTTCTTCTGTCTAAACTGTTTTCTAATCTTATACTCAAGAATTTAACCTTTTAGTCTGCTAGGCAGACAAAAAACCCTTCAACCAAGGTTACATGCTTGGAATTGATTTAATTAAGCTTTGTACTGGCACAGTTATCGATAAATCTGTTACAACATTATTGAACAGTCCTGATCAGGCCTGAGTCAGTCAGGTATGCTAGTTCTTCTGTCGGACTCACTGACAGGGCTATATCCTTTTTCTGTTGCCATATTTTTGTGTTTCCTCTTCCTTTAAAGCTTATCTTTGAGATAAACAAGCAAACTGGTGATCACCTAGAGTCCAAAGTGGCATACTGACTAATCAGGAGTAACTGAGAAAAATGATAACATGCACTTAAATGACTTTGAAATATACAGTCATCATTTTGCATTATGTCCCGTGATTTCATTAGCAAAATGTTGCATATTATACATCTTGATATACCGTTCCTCCTACACAGTAGATATCACGAGACTCTATAAAGAATATCTGACTTAGGATGCATTTAAAATGTTGCTTTAAAAATTGGATTTTTGTATTGCCACTTTTCATAGACACTTCAAGAATCACTGCAACTACAGAGTTCTTTTAGATGTCCATTGCTATCTTGGTGCATTTCAAATTGAATAAAATTCTTGGAGTATAAAACATTTTAATAACATGAAAATAATCGTGTAAAATTGAACTTTATAATAGAGAAGTTTAGGAAATAGCTTTAGATAACAAAAGTAATTTTCTCTTTAATGCTCAAGTTACTTGTAGCAGTCCAACTAAAAGAAGCTACACTGGTTTGCAATGTCCTTGAACAGATTAAGATTCTAAAAGCCTCTTTTATTTAAAAATGGAAAATTAATAATTTCCTGTATGATTTCATCAATGCAAATCAGTGTGTTCTTTTGCCAGACATAAGCATTATCTTAAAATAACAAACGCATTACACCATATAGCTATTTTGAGATATATAGATATACTGAGTAAGAGATTACATTATGAATTCCAAATGCAATGGGCTTTATAAATTTCTAGGATTTCTAAGACTGCACTTGATGTGAAAGAACTTCAGAACTGACACCTACATTAACAGGATGTTACAGGTAATGTGTGAATTCAAAGACTGCAGGTGACTCTTGAAATTGCTTTATTCCTTATATTATTAATGCATTTCTTTGGATCAGGTACCTATGTGTTTACTGCCTTATACAATCTAACGAAACTCTACAAAGACATGACAGCAGTTATAACCAATCCTTTGGCTTTCTTTTACAAGCATGCAAACAGATGAAGTTTGCTGTGTATTTAGGGGTTATTTGAGATTAACTGCAGTGCAATTCAATAAAACTGCCTTTCATCTGAAGGGTGGGGGTCTGCAAAAGCACATGAGATATAGACTAGTGCAATCCATCATCTTAAAGCACTGTTTGGAAAGCCTCCTTTAACCGCAGCAACTTGGTCCATGAAGAATTTAAATGGTGCACAAATAGCCCACGTATAAGCTGTGAGAAGAGAGTGGAATGCTTCTCAGTCATTCTAGCAAAAGAATTTCTGTGTTTGAAACAACTGAATCTATATGAAATAGAGTTTCCAGATTCAGCATGTGATACTTCTTCCAAACAAAGAAAAATACACAAATCTTGGGTTGATTTTAACAGACCCATACCTGTGATATCAATGAAGACTATATTCAGTATTTCTATTCATGTGATGTTATACACTGATATCTATAAGGCAACGTTCTAACCTTCCTCTAGTTTGCCACAGAATTTTTCTCTAAAATCAATTCATCACAAATATAGGGAAATGCTGAAACACTTCAAAATTAATGAGAAAAAAACAAAAGACCCTTTCCCTACTAAAGGTCTTTCCCAGAATTCAGTGGATAACCCAAATACCACTATGTGGAATGATTTTGTTCTCTCTGTTTAAGGTAAAACGTACACAGCCTGCAAACCCAAGGCAGAAATGTGATCATCTCAGTACCTTTCCAGTTTAAATAAAGGGTTTTGAAGGAGAAAGACAAAAATTAAAAAGGTATATAGCCCCCAACCCAAACCTTGATACCACTTCCTAGATTTTTTGCTACTCAACCTCAAATAAGAGTACAAGGTGCAGAAATGAAGAAATTACTGCTAGGAAAGCTTCATAGCTTTGTTTCAGTATTATTTTAGTAAAACAGTCCTGGAAGAGTTAGAGAGAAATTCTGGATTATTAATTTCTAGAGAAACTACATAGCCAAAATTCTGAGATCTAACAATGCTCTACCAGCTTAATGTCTACCAATGGAAAAAAGGCCCAACCAACTACTAAGCTGAAAATTAAAGTTATTCAAAGGCAAAAATGGGACTATGAGCATATTATATGTAAGTTAATCCAGCAATGCTGGTGGTTCTGGAATACCTGACTCTGAATAGCAACTGGGGAACAGCCACGCACCTGTTTTTTCTGAGCTCTCATAACATCGATTTCATGCTCGGCGTATTGTAAATCCTGTGCAGGGTCCCTTGTATCTTGTAAATCACTGGAACTCTAAAAGGAGAAATTACAAAACCCCAAATGATAAAATCTATTTTATGTTCTTTTAACAAGAGAATGACATGCTGTAGATCTAATTGAATTATTTGCTTTTAATACAAATGTATTAAAATCTTCCATATATGGAAAAAAATTGTGCTATAGGACACAGATTAGGTTAAAACAATCTTAGATTGATAATATGATGAGAAAGTAATAGTGCAGCTAGATGTGAAAGGAAAAAAGTAGCAAGAGGGCAATCATGAATCATGAATGATAGAATTATACTTTTATTAGATGAGGCAATGGAAAATGAAATGTATAATGCACAAAAAGAACAGCTTTAGAGTTTAAAGCATATTTTGGAACCAAACCAGAAATCTGGGAATCTACTTGGCACATCTTCTTTAAATCTTCTTTCATTAGACTGTTACCTTAGAACACTAATGGAGCTTCCAAGGTGAGAAATCTATTAATTTCTCCAGCTGTTTCAGAAGGAGTTCAGGAGTTACTGGGAGGTGTGTTTGTTTATTGTGTTTTTAAACACTAGGAGGAAATCAACCTGAAGAATAATAGTTCTGTACAGTTTCTGAAAAGTAAAGTTTAGTCTCTATCATGTTGAGCCATACTGTACTGAGAACAGCATCACAGTGATGATTTGTTCTGGTCATAAACCACCTGAAATAATTTGTAGGCTTTGATATGTAGCAGCCAAGTGAGTGGAAAAGGTGAATTCAGATTCCTTCTCACCAAGAATGGAGATCCATACACTGAAAACTAGAAAAAGCCCCATTTGCACACCA